>NC_092334.1:307295000-307595000 GCF_046630445.1 Rutidosis leptorrhynchoides
TAATTACAACCATTTTTATTATATTTTAAAGATTTGAGTGTATTAAGTCAGCTGTCCTCGTTAGTAACCTACAACTAATTGTCTACAGTTAGATGTACAGAAATAAATCAATATATATTATCTTGAATCAATCCACGACCCAGTGTATACACGTCTCAGGCTAGATCACAACTCAAAGTATATATATGTTTGGAATCAACCTCAACCCTGTATAGCTAACTCCAACATTACTGCATATAGAGTGTCTATGGTTGTTCCAAATAATATATATACATGGGTCGATATGATATGTCAAAACATTTTCATACGTGTCTATGGTATCCCAAGATTACATAATATATTAGAAAACATGTATAATACAATATAAGTTAGCTAGGATATGATTTGTATAGATTTGTTAAACATTTCCCGTAGCTAAAAAGATCAAAAATATCCAATCTTGTTTTACCATAACTTCTTCATTTTAAATCCATTTTGAGTGAATCAAATTGCTATGGTTTCATATTGAACTCTATTTTATGAATCTATACAGAAAAAGTGTAGGTTTATAGTTGGAAATATAAGTTACAAGTAAATTTTTGAAAGGTAGTCATTTTAGTCGAAAGAACGACGTCTAGATGATCATTTTAGAAAACATACTTTCACTTTGAGTTTAACCTTGATTTTTGGATATAGTTTCATGTTCATATGAAAAATCATTTTCCCAGAAGAACAACTTTTAAATCAAAGTTTATCATAGTTTTTAATTATCCAAACCAAAACAGCCCCCGGTTTCACTACGACGGCGTATATCCGATTTTATGGTGTTCATCGTGTTTCCAGGTTTTAAATCATTAAGTTAGCATATCATATAGATATATAACATGTGTTTAGTTGATTTTAAAAGTCAAGTTAGAAGGATTAACTTTTGTTTTCGAACAAGTTTAGAATTAACTAAACTATGTTCTAGTGATTACAAGTTTAAACTTTCGAATAAGATAGCTTTATATGTATGAATCGAATGATGTTATGAACATCATTACTATCTCATGTTTTCTGGATAAAACTACTGGAAATGAGAAAAATGGATCTAGCTTCAAAGGATCCTTGGATGGCTTGAAAGTTCTTGAAACAGAATCATGGCACGAAAATAGTTCAAGTAAGATTTTCACTCAAAATAAGATTGTTATAGTTGTAGAAATTGAATCAAAGTTTGAATATGAATATTACCTTGAATTAGAAAGATAACCTACTGTAAATAACAAAGGTTCCTTGATCTTAGATGATTACTTGGAATGGATTAGAAAGCTTGGAAGTAGACTTGCAAACTTGGAAGTATTCTTGATTTTTATGAAACTATACTTATGGAATTTATGAAGAACACTTAGAACTTGAAGATGGAACATGAGAGAGATCAATTAGATGAAGAAAATTGAAGAATGAAAGTGTTTGTAGGTGTTTTTGGTCGTTGGTATATGGATTAGATATAAAGGATATGTAATTTTGTTTTCATGTAAATAAGTCATGAATGATTACTCATATTTTTGTAATTTTATGAGATATTTCATGCTAGTTGAAAAATAATGGTTCCTACATGTGTTAGGTGACTCACATGGGCTGCTAAGAGTTGATCATTGGAGTGTATATACCAATGGTACATACATCTAAAAGCTGTGTATTGTACGAGTACAAATACGGGTGCATACGAGTAGAATTGTTGATGAAACTGAACGAGGATGTAATTGTAAGCATTTTTGTTAAGTAGAAGTATTTTGATAAGTTTCTTGAAGTCTTTCAAAAGTGTATGAATACATATTAAAACACTACATGTATATACATTTTAACTGAGTCGTTAAGTCATCGTTAGTCGTTACATGTAACTGTTGTTTTGAAACCTTTAGGTTAACGATCTTGTTAAATGTTGTTAACCCATTATTTATTATATCAAATGAGATGATAAATTGTTACATAATCATGATATTATGATATATAATATATCTTAGTATGATATATATACAGTTAAATGTCGTTACAACGATAATCGTTACATATATGTCTCGTTTCGAAATCATTAAGTTAGTAGTCTTATTTTTACATATGTAGTTCATTGTTAATACACTTAATGATATATTTACTTATCATTTAACATAATTAACCAAGTGTATCAATATCTTAATATGATTCATATGTACCTAGTAAGACGTTGTTATAACGATAATCGTTATATATATCGTTTTCGAGTTTCTTAATGTAATAGTCTCATTTTTATGTATATAACATATTGTTAAAATACTTAATGAGATACCTAATTATAATAAAATCATGTTAACTATATATATAACCATATATATGTCATCGTATAGTTTTTCAAGTTTTAACGTTCGTGAATCACCGGTCAACTTAGGTGGTCAATTGTCTATATGAAACCTATTTCAATTAATCAAGTCTTAACAAGTTTGATTGCTTAATACGTTGGAAACATTTAGTCATGTAAATATCAATCTCAATTAATATATATAAACATAGAAAAGTTAGGGTCACTACAATATATATTAATGAAGGATATGACCAAAACACTCAAACGAACAAGTAATATTTCGGGTGATATAGTTTATCAAAAATTTAAGTCTAATTAATTTTAAAGGTACTTGTCGTGTAACGTAGAGTACAAGTTTTCTCAGCGTACGAAACGTCGTTCGAAAAATCGGAACTGGAACATTAGTCGAGTGACAATGTACAAGTCATTGGAACTAAGATTACAAGTCAAATTTGCACGAGGATTTAATATAATTTATATAAAATTATATAAATTAAATATATAATATATATTATATTATTAAAACTGTCGGCAGCCAAGAATTATTGAAGACTGAGCTGGAGAAGGCTGCTCCGTGATCGCGGAGCTACATCCACATTCATCTCGCGATCGCGGAGATGTGTTTTGTCTAAAAAACGAGCACCATGTGATCGCATGGTTAAAAGGCATAAACCCCATGCGATTGCATGGGGGTTAGGTGCCAAAAATGTGTATAAATCTCGATCGAATTCGGGGTTTAAATCACACACACATCCATCAATATATATTACTTCCTCTGTTATTCATATTATTATTATTTATATTATTATTATTATTATTATTAAGATTAATATTATTATTAATCTTATTATTATTAGTAGTATTAGTATTATTATTAAGTATTTTACATAAAATACTACGACGAGGTCATGAGCGAGTTATTTCAAAACAAGTTTTCAAGTGAGTCAAACCTAAGGAAATTATGGGTTATAGCTATGGAGGTTATGGGTATTGTTCGGGGGTAATGCTCATGAGGTCAAACTAGTGTTTATCATTTCCGTTGCGTCTACGTACTTTCCTGCAATATTGAATCACAATATTGATACGTGAGCATTCATATCTTATCTTTTATATATTAATAGTGTATCCCTGACTAGTACTCGAGTATATATGATTATGCATGCTTGTATGCTAAATTTTCGTCGTTAGATAGTTTTATGAAAAGCTGGCGAAAAATTAATAACTTTTCATTTAGAAATCGCGTGATTTTGATGAACGGATTAAAAGATATGGTCAACTTAATTATCATTAATTTTAGTATTATTATTAAAACGGTTATTATAATTGTTATCAGTTGATGTTGTTACTAAAATTATGTTTATTACTAAAAATTAATATTTTTATTAAAACTAACATTTTTTTATTTTTATCATTATTATTATTATTATTAAAAGTATCATTAATAATTATTTTTATTAAAACTATCATTTTAATAGAAATATCATTGTTAGTATAAAATATCATTATTATTATCATTTTAGTATTATTATTATTAAAAATTATCATTTTGAATAGAATTATTATTTTTATATAAAATATTATTATTATTACAGTTAATATTAAAAAGTATCGTTAATATTAAAATTATCATGATTAGAATTATCATTTTATTAATATCATCATTAGTAAATATAAATATTGTTATTATTATTATTATTACAAAATAATATAACTTTTACTCATTATTATTATTATCAATATTATTTTATCAAATAAATATGTGATACAAAGATATTTTTACCACACGTAATATAATTACATTAATAATACATACCACTATATTCTTATGATATTAAGTGAACTTTTTAAATTTTATTACTTGAGATATATAAAAGTATATTTTTATCATATATAAATTTTAATATAAATTTTTATTTATTAATAAGTGACTTGTATTATTTACTCTAATAAAATCTAATAAATATATTTAAGTATATAAAATGACTATATTTAAATTATATAAAAATATGTATAGATTTGGGAAGTCATTTTGGGTCAAGTTGACTTTTTTTGACTTTTGAATGTCGGTCTCGAGCATTAGGATTGTGATACACTATGACTTGACCTAAATTGTTAGACAGATATTGACCAGCATATAAATATATATACTTAATATAGGTTCGTGAATCTGAGGCCAACCATGCACTTGTTCAGTGCCGTCATATGCATAATTACTACGAAATACAGTGTTGTGAGTTTCATTTGCTCCCTTTTTAAATGATTTTGCAATTTATATTTTTTTGGGACTGAGAATACATGCGCTGCTTTTATAACTATTTTACGAAATAGACACAAGTACTTAAAACTACATTCTATGGTTGGATTATTATACCGGATATCACCATTTATAGCTTGGTAGCCTAAGAATTGGTGTTTATTATAATTGCCACCAATTGACGTAAATCCTAAATATAGATCTATTGGGCCTAACAAACCCCATCCGGGTTACGGATGCTTTAGTACTTCGATTTTAACATGTCCAATGAGAGTCTCGGAATGATGGGGATATTCTAGATGCATTTTGTTAATGTCGGTTACCAGGTGTTCACCATATAAATGATTTTTATACACAGGTTATGTGTATCATGTTTAATACATGGGTTACGTGTGCGGTTAAATAAATGAAATCTTGTAGTCTATTAAAATGATGGAAATGAATGTTTATGTTAAACTAATGAACTCACCAACCTTTTGGTTGACACTTTTAAGCATGTTTATTCTCAGGTATGAAAGAAATCTTCCGCTGTGCATTTGCTCATTTTAAAGATATTACTTGGAGTCATTTATGGCATATTTCAAAAGACGTTGCATTCGAGTCGTTGAGTTCAACAAGATTATTATTAAGTCATTTATAGTTTGGATATATTATGAAATGGTATGCATGCCTGTCAACTTTCGATGTAATGAAAGTTTGTCTTTTAAAAATGAATGCAATGTTTGTAAAATATATCATATAGAGGTCAAATACCTCGCAATGAAACCAATTATTATGTAACATTTATAATCGATATGAACGGGGCATTTTATATCTTGCATCGAACCTAAAAAAAGTCACCATCATTGTCCATTATGCCAGGAAAATCATTGGCCATGCTTCTGTACGAAGAGTATATAGTTGTAGCATAATTGCAAAGCATAATCAATTTACTAAATTTATAGATAGATGTCAATAATATGAAGTTTAAATCACAAGACATTGTTTGTAGAAGTAACTGTACAAAGTCAAATATGTGCAATGTATATAAGTGAAGAGTCAATAAGCATGAATTTGTTTTACAATTAGTGGATTTGTTGGTTAATGTATCAAATGTTCACATAATTAACGCTTTAAACATTGTAATACATATTTTCTTAAGTAAATTGCACATTGAGTGAAAACACGAAATATGAAAAACTAATTTCCAACTGAAAACAAAATTTGTATATTTTCTGCAATTTATAGATTTAAGTAGTTTCTGAAAAGTAAAAATATGTAGTGTTCGTCTTCTCTTAAAGTGGCAATAACCTACGTTTAAGCAATGTAGATTTCGGACATCACCTAGGGTTAATAATGAAGTATGTCTAAAACTCAAATTATTTTTGTTACTATCACAATTGACAGTGCAGATTAATTTGCTTGTGTACTGAATCCTTTTACAATGAGTTTTAACAGTTAATTAATTAGGGTAAACCGAAGATATGATCTACAAATGTTATATTTAATTGACTGAACCCTTCTTCCATGAGTTTTTTAAATTGAACATACACAAGGTATTAGTTACAGTGAATAGACTCCATAGTTATTCAATGTGTTTAATAAGTTAATTAATTAGGATAAACATTCAAAGATTATACAGTTCAAGAACAAGTAGATCCTTACATGCACTTGTTACTGAAAAAATAAAACTAAAATTTTTTGAAATAGAACCAGATCAGATACATATTCATGTTTGATGACCTAAAGATTTAGAATAAAAACATCTAACCTGATATCGAAGAGACACCAAACAAGATCGACGGTTAACCAAGAGTAAGTATAAACTTGATTGTGACTTCCCACCAAACTCTTAACCCTGCCGGTTTGTATTTAATCAAGACGAGGCGTGAGGCAATCTTTTATGGGATAAGTGAAGAAACAATTTTTGGGCCGAGTTATTTTAGCTATATAGTGTTGGGACATTGAATTATTGGGCCTATTTTGCAATCTTTGTATATATGTATCAAGTTAAGAGTTAAACATTGTGGTTAACATTGTGTAGTTAATGTTTAAGTGATGATATAGTGAATAAATGGTTATGATGATGTTATTTAGTATTTGATTCAACCATATCTTGGTCAGTAACTTTGAGGTTTTAAAATTGTTAATGTAACATGAATAATAACTGATCGTATGTGGAAACGTTGACTAACATTAAACAATTGTTATAAGATGAGAGGAAAATCACATGTTTCATAAAATATAATTAAAACATTGTTCAAGAAAATACGTTCATGGTTGTTGAAACATAAAAAAAAAAAATAATAAAAAAAAACAGAGTATGTTTCTAAGTAACAAAATTACACATGATTCAAATAGAACGCAAAACCTCTTTGTATACAACATTCTTTGTTGTATTGGAGTCATTACCATCATTGTCTAATATTATAACTTTCAATCCTTTTTTGGTAGTAACCCTTGATACTGCTACATACAATTTTCCATGGGTAAAACCCAGTTTTCTTAGGTATAATCCAACATTAGACAATGATTGCCCTTGACTCTTATTAATAATCATGGCGTAGCAGACCGCTACTAGAAACTGTCTTCTTTGAAACTTCACTGCAATCTTATTATCACAAGGAGCGACGATCATTCGTGGAATGTAGGTGAGTTTACCAAATGAGTGTCTAGTAATAATACGCGCTTTAATTGTGTGGTCACCTAACCTTTCAACCTGCAGTCTTGTACCGTTACACAATCCTTGTGTTTGGTCGATGTTGCGAAGTAACATTATGAGAACTCCTGGCTTCAATGAAAGTACATGCTTAGGAAAACCAGGTACCTTAAGAGTATTGAGAGTCTCTGATGAGTATAACTGTTGTGCAAAAACATCATTATCCTCATCGGGACAAAGGGGTATCTAAACTGTAGTAAACTCTTTCTTCACCAGGTATAGTGGATAAAATATGATCGTTTATGTTGTCTACTTCTTCATTAGTTGTGGCAAGTATTGCTCTATCTTGGAAAAACTTTGGATTTGCAAGATGACCGTGAAGTGAAGGGTATGTTGAGTTAATGATTGTTTTGACAGAATTATGGTTTGATTTAAGCAAGAGTTCGTCAGGGAACTGTGTAGTGACCCGAACTTTTCCATGTTTATATAAATTAATTTAGATTGATATTTACATGATTAAATGTTTCCAACATGTTAAGCAATCAAACTTGTTAAGACTTGATTAATTGAAATATGTTTCATATAGACAATTGACCACCCAAGTTGATCGGTGATTCACGAACGTTAAAACTTGTAAAAACTATATGATGACATACATATGGATATATATATAGTTAACATGATACTATGATAAGTAAACATATCATTAAGTATATTAACAATGAACTACATATGTAAAAACAAGACTACTAACTTAATGATTTTTAAACGAGACATATATGTAACGATTATCATTGTAAAGACATTTAATGTATATATATCATATTAAGAGATATTAATACATGATAATATCATGATAATATAATAATTTAAAATCTCATTTGATATTATAAACATTGGGTTAACAACATTTAACAAGATCGTTAACCTAAAGGTTTCAAAACAACACTTACATGTAACGACTAACGATGACTTAACGACTCAGTTAAAATGTATATACATGTAGTGTTTTAATATGTATTTATACACTTTTGAAAGACTTCAATACACTTATCAAAATACTTCTACTTAACAAAAATGCTTACTATTACATCCTCGTTCAGTTTCATCAACAATTCTACTCGTATGCACCCGTATTCGTACTCGTACAATACACAGCTTTTAGATGTATGTACTATTGGTATATACACTCCAATTATCAGCTCTTAGCAGCCCATGTGAGTCACCTAACACATTTGGGAACCATCATTTGGCAACTAGCATGAAATATCTCATAAAATTACAAAAATATGAGTAATCATTCATGACTTATTTACATGAAAACAAAATTACATATCCTTTATATCTAATCCATACACCAACGACCAAAAACACCTACAAACACTTTCATTCTTCAATTTTCTTCATCTAATTGATCTCTCTCAAGCTCTATCTTCAAGTTCTAAGTGTTCTTCATAAATTCTACAAGTTCTAGTTACATAAAATCAAGAATACTTTCAAGTTTGCTAGCTCACTTCCAATCTTGTAAGGTGATCATCCAACCTCAAGAAATCTTTGTTTCTTACAGTAGGTTATCATTCTAATACAAGGTAATAATCATATTCAAACTTTGGTTCAATTTCTATAACTATAACAATCTTATTTCAAGTGATGATCTTACTTGAACTTGTTTTCGTGTCATGATTCTGCTTCAAGAACTTTGAGCCATCCAAGGATCCGTTGAAGCTAGATCCATTTTTTTCTTTTCCAGTAGGTTTATCCAAGGAACTTAAGGTAGTAATGATGTTCATAACATCATTCGATTCATACATATAAAGCTATCTTATTCGAAGGTTTAAACTTGTAATCACTAGAACATAGTTTAGTTAATTCTAAACTTGTTCGCAAACAAAAGTTAATCCTTCTAACTTGAATTTTAAAATCAACTAAACACATGTTCTATATCTATATGATATGCTAACTTAATTATTTAAAACCTGGAAACACGAAAAACACCGTAAAACCGGATTTACGCCGTCGTAGTAACACCGCGGGCTGTTTTGGGTTAGTTAATTAAAAACTATGATAAACTTTGATTTAAAAGTTGTTATTCTGAGAAAATGATTTTTATTATGAACATGAAACTATATCCAAAAATTATGGTTAAACTCAAAGTGGAAGTATGTTTTCTAAAATGGTCATCTAGACGTCGTTCTTTCGACTGAAATGACTACCTTTACAAAAACGACTTGTAACTTATTTTTCCGACTATAAACCTATACTTTATCTGTTTAGATTCATAAAATAGGGTTCAATATGAAACCATAGCAATTTGATTCACTCAAAACGGATTTAAAATGAAGAAGTTATGGGTAAAACAAGATTGGATAATTTTTCTCATTTTAGCTACGTGAAAATTGGTAACAAATCTATTCCAACCATAACTTAATCAACTTGTATTGTATATTATGTAATCTTGAGATACCATAGACACGTATACAATGTTTCGACCTATCATGTCGACACATCTATATATATTTCGGAACAACCATAGACACTCTATATGTGAATGTTGGAGTTAGCTATACAGGGTTGAGGTTGATTCCAAAATATATATAGTTTGAGTTGTGATCAATACTGAGATACGTATACACTGGGTCGTGGATTGATTCAAGATAATATTTATCGATTTATTTCTGTACATCTAACTGTGGACAACTAGTTGTAGGTTACTAACGAGGACAGCTGCCTTAATAAACTTAAAACATCAAAATATATTAAAAGTGTTGTAAATATATTTTGAACATACTTTGATATATATGTATATATTGTTATAGGTTCGTGAATCAACCAGTGGCCAAGTCTTACTTCCCGACGAAGTAAAAATCTGTGAAAGTGAGTTATAGTCCCACTTTTAAAATCTAATATTTTTGGGATGAGAATACATGCAGGTTTTATAAATGATTTACAAAATAGACACAAGTACGTGAAACTACATTCTATGGTTGAATTATCGAAATCGAATATGCCCCTTTTTATTAAGTCTGGTAATCTAAGAATTAGGGAACAGACACCCTAATTGACGTGAATCCTAAAGATAGATCTATTGGGCTTAACAAACCCCATCCAAAGTACCGGATGCTTTAGTACTTCGAAATTTATATCATATCCGAAGGGTGTCCCGGAATGATGGGGATATTCTTATATATGCATCTTGTTAATGTCGGTTACCAGGTGTTCACCATATGAATGATTTTTATCTCTATGTATGGGATGTGTATTGAAATATGAAATCTTGTGGTCTATTATTATGATTTGATATATATAGGTTAAACCTATAACTCACCAACATTTTTGTTGACGTTTTAAGCATGTTTATTCTCAGGTGATTATTAAGAGCTTCCGCTGTCGCATACTTAAATAAGGATGAGATTTGGAGTCCATGCTTGTATGATATTGTGTAAAAACTGCATTCAAGAAACTTATTTTGTTGTAACATATTTGTATTGTAAACCATTATGTAATGGTCGTGTGTAAACAGGATATTTTAGATTATCATTATTTGATAATCTACGTAAAGCTTTTTAAACCTTTATTGATGAAATAAAGGTTATGGTTTGTTTTAAAATGAATGCAGTCTTTGAAAAACGTCTCATATAGAGGTCAAAACCTCGCAATGAAATCAATTAATATGGAACGTTTTTAATCAATAAGAACGGGACATTTCAGTTGGTATCAGAGCGTTGGTCTTAGAGAACTAGAATTTTGCATTAGTGTGTCTTATCTAGTTTGTTAGGATGCATTAGTGAGTCTGGACTTTGACCGTGTTTACTTGAAAAATGATTGTTTAACAAATTTTGTTGGAAACTATAGATTTTTAACATGTGAATATTATGTGATATATTAATCTCTTAACGCGTTTAATATTATGTGATAGATGTCTACCTCTAGAACAAGTCCCATTGACTCACCTAATAATAATGAAGAGTCAAATATAAATTGGAATGATTCGTGGACTGATTCACAAGTTCCCGAAGAGGAACCGGAAGAAGAGTCGGAACCGGAAGAAGAATCGGAACCGGAAGAAGAATCGGAACCGGATGAAGAAATAGAACCGGTGGGAGAAATAATAAAACGGTTAAGTAAAAGAAAATCCTCAACCAACCGACCAAGGTTAATTATGGTCAATGGTGTTTCCGCCAAGGAAGCAAAATATTGGGAGGATTACCAATTCTCCGATGAATCGGATTCCGACGAGAATTCCGATGATGTTATAGAAATTACCCCAACTGAATTTAAAAAGGCAAAAGAAAATAATAAGGGAAAGGGCATAAAAATAGAGAAATTTAATTCCAACCCCGATGAACTTTATATGTATCGTCAACCCCCGAAGTCCTTAAGTTGTAACAATGACCCGGGAACCTCTAAACCACCAGGTTTTTCTAAACCAATGTGGATTACGACGGCTCGTATTAGGGGAACATCATATATCCCTAGAAACTTGGCAAAACGAACCAAAACCGAAGAAGAAGAAACAAGCGAGTCGGAATAAGATAGTTGTATTCGTGTGGTGTAATATATGTAATATAGTGTGCTCATGCTTTATGATATATGTAAAAATTGCTTGTATTAATAAGTATTTTTTTTTATGAATCTAACTCTTGTCTATTTTACAGTATAAAAACACAAAATGGATAGACAACCCAATATTTTAAGAGACCTACCCGGAGACATGATTGATGAAATCTTGTCTAGAGTCGGTCAGAATTCTTCGGCACAACTATTTAAGGCGAGATCAGTTTGTAAGACATTCTATGAACGTTCCAAGAATGCCTTGGTTTATAAAAGGCTTTCGTTCGAAAGATGGGGGATATCACATTGGGAAATCCATAAGTTACGATGTGTTTACTTTGACGCATATATTGCGGGGAACCCAGATGCTATTTTACGCAATGGGTTAAGAAATTATTTTGACTCAATATATCCGAATATTGGACTTCGTGATTTAGAAAAAGCGGCTAACATGCAACATAAAGAATCATGTTATGCTTACGGATTAGTAATGTTCGCTTCTCACCAAAGTGAGAACAAGAACATCGGGCTACAACTATTAAACAAAATGTTCCTACAAGTGACGGAGTCGGTAATTGGGGTAAGAAATGAGGTTTTTAGATTGTTACGGGACTGTTGGACATTACGTAACCCTCGTCCCTTTGACGACATTACAACACGCTGTCTTATCAACGGCCATAACGGTTATGTTCCACAAGACCAAGGATGGGAAGTAATCCTAGTAAAACCAGAATACATGACTTGTTTCTGGACGTATGAATTACGTGTCTTTATTGCCTTTGCTGAACGACTTGTGTACTAGCTAGAATTATCTTCACAACCATCTTGTATCAAATTTATTGTGTGCTATATTTCATGCTATATGTAAAATAAGCGGTATTGTAAGTTTGTAAAATATTGTGTAAAAGTTTGAACGCGAAATATTATTATAATCAGTTTTTCATATAGAATTGTAGTAGTTGAATTGTATATTAGCTGCTAAGTATGAACTTAACGGGTAGGTACTACCCGAATTTAAACTTATAAAATGCTAATATGAAGAAAAAGCTTTTATAAATGAGTTCATATTATGCTACGAAATACTATTAACTACTCTTAATATTCTGTATGATTAACTTGTTCCATTTGACTATTTTGAAGGAAATGGCACCGACTACTCGACACACCGTGAATATGAATGAAGAGGAATTCCGTACTTTTCTAGCTTCAAACATAGCCGCAGTACAGGCTGCGCTACATACCAACAATAACCTTGGATCTAGCAGTACAGGAAATCGTGTAGGATGCACCTACAAAGAATTCACTGCCTGCAAACCTTTGGAATTTGATGGAACCGAAGGACCGATCGGATTGAAACGGTGGACCGAGAAGGTTGAATCGGTGTTTGCCATAAGTAAGTGTACTGAAGAGGACAAAGTGAAGTACGCTACGCATACCTTCACAGGTTCTGCGTTAACATGGTGGAATACCTATCTAGAGTAAGTGGGACAAGACGATGCGTACGCACTATCGTGGTCAGCATTCAAGCACTTGATGAACGAGAAGTACCGTCCCAGAACCGAGGTCAATAAGCTCAAGACAGAACTTAGAGGGTTACGAACCCAAGGATTTGATATTACCACGTACGAAAGACGATTCACAGAATTGTGCCTATTGTGTCCGGGAGCATTCGAAGATGAGGAAGAGAAGATCGACGCGTTTGTGAAAGGATTACCGGAAAGAATCCAAGAAGATATAAGTTCACACGAGCCCGCCTCCATACAACAGGCATGTAGAATGGCTCACAAACTAGTGAACCAGATTGAAGAAAGAATTAAAGAACAGACTGCTGAAGAGGCTAATGTGAAGCAAGTCAAAAGAAAGTGGGAGGAAAACGGTGATAAGAATCACCAATACAACAACAACAGCAATTACAACAATAATCGCAACAATTATCCCAACAATCGCAACATCAATCGCAACTACAACAAACGGCCCAACAACAACAACAACAAAAACAACAACTACAACAATCATCCCAACAACAATAATAACCGCAACAACAACAACAACAATCAGAAGCAGCTATGCCAAAGGTGTGAAAAGTATCACCCGGGGTTCTGCACCAAATTATGCAACAAGTGTAAAAGAAATGGTCATAGCGCGGCGAAGTGTGAGGTCTACAGACCAGGGGTTAATAGAACGAAAGGAACAAATGGTGTCGGAACGAGTAATGGTGGAGCAAGTAGTGTCGGAGCAAGTTATGCCAATGTAGTTTGTTATAAATGTGGAAAACCGGGACACATTATTAGAAATTGCCCGAACCAGGAGAAAACGAATGGACAAGGCCGCGGAAGAGTTTTCAATATTAATGCGGCAGAGGCACAGGAAGACCCGGAGCTTGTTACGGGTACGTTTCTTATTGACAATAAATCTGCTTACGTTTTATTTGATTCGGGTGCGGATAGAAGCTATATGAGTAGAGATTTTTGTGCTAAATTAAGTTGTCCATTGACGCCTTTGGATAGTAAATTTTTACTCGAATTTGCAAATGGTAAATTAATTTCAACAGATAATATATGTCGGAATCGAGAAATTAAACTGGTTAGCGAAACATTTAAGATTGATTTGATACCAGTAGAGTTAGGGAGTTTTGATGTGATAATCGGTATGGACTGGTTGAAAGAAGTGAAAGCAGAGATCGTCTGTTACAAAAATGCAATTCGCATTATACGAGAAAAAGGAAAACCCTTAATGGTGTACGGAGAAAAGGGCAACACGAAGCTACATCTTATTAGTAATTTGAAGGCACAAAAACTAATAAGAAAAGGTTGCTATGCTGTTCTAGCACATGTCGAGAAAGTACAAACTGAAGAAAAGAGCATCAATGATGTTCCCATTGCAAAAGAATTTCCCGATGTATTTCCGAAAGAATTACCGGGATTACCCCCACATCGATCCGTTGAATTTCAAATAGATCTTGTACCAGGAGCTGCACCAATAGCTCGTGCTCCTTACAGACTCGCACCCAGTGAGATGAAAGAACTGCAAAGCCAATTACAAGAACTTTTAGAGCGTGGTTTCATTCGACCAAGCACATCACCGTGGGGAGCTCCTGTTTTGTTTGTCAAGAAGAAAGATGGTATATTCAGGTTGTGTATCGGCTACCGAGAGTTAAACAAACTTACCATCAAGAACCGCTACCCACTACCGAGAATCGACGATTTATTTGATAAACTACAAGGCTCGTCTGTTTATTTAAAGATTGACTTACGTTCCGGGTATCATCAAATGCGGGTGAAAGAAGATGATATTCCAAAGACTGCTTTCAGAACACGTTACGGTCATTACGAGTTTATGGTCATGCCGTTTGGTTTAACTAATGCACCAGCTGTGTTCATGGACCTTATGAACCGAGTGTGTGGACCATACCTTGACAAGTTTGTCATTGTTTTCATTGATGACATACTTATTTACTCAAAGAATGACCAAGAACACGGTGAACATTTGAGAAAGGTGTTAGAAGTATTGAGGAAGGAAGAATTGTACGCTAAGTTTTCAAAGTGTGCATTTTGGTTGGAAGAAGTTCAATTCCTCGGTCACATAGTGAACAAAGAAGGTATTAAGGTGGATCCGGCAAATATAGAAACTGTTGAAAAGTGGGAAACCCCGAAAACTCCGAAACACATACGCCAGTTTTTAGGACTAGCTGGTTACTACAGAAGGTTCCTCCAAGACTTTTCCAGAATAGCAAAACCCTTGACTGCATTAACGCATAAAGGGAAGAAATTTGAATGGAAGGATGAACAAGAGAAAGCGTTCCAGTTATTGAAGAAAAAGCTAACTACGGCACCTATATTGTCATTGCCTGAAGGGAATGATGATTTTGTGATTTATTGTGACGCATCAAAGCAAGGTCTCGGTTGTGTATTAATGCAACGAACAAAGGTGATTGCTTATGCGTCTAGACAATTAAAGATTCACGAACAAAATTATACGACGCATGATTTGGAATTAGGCGCGGTTGTTTTTACATTAAAGACTTGGAGGCACTACTTATATGGGGTCAAAAGTATTATATATACCGACCACAAAAGTCTTCAACACATATTTAATCAGAAACAACTGAATATGAGGCAGCGTAGGTGGATTGAATTGTTGAATGATTACGACTTTGAGATTCGTTACCACCCGGGGAAGGCAAATGTGGTAGCCGATGCCTTGAGCAGGAAGGACAGAGAACCCATTCGAGTAAAATCTATGAATATAATGATTCATAATAACCTTACTACTCAAATAAAGGAGGCGCAACAAGGAGTTTTAAAAGAGGGAAATTTAAAGGATGAAATACCCAAAGGATCGGAGAAGCATCTTAATATTCGGGAAGACGGAACCCGGTATAGGGCTGAAAGGATTTGGGTACCAAAATTTGGAGATATGAGAGAAATGGTACTTAGAGAAGCTCATAAAACCAGATACTCAATACATCCTGGAACGGGGAAGATGTACAAGGATCTCAAGAAACATTTTTGGTGGCCGGGTATGAAAGCCGATGTTGCTAAATACGTAGGAGAATGTTTGACGTGTTCTAAGGTCAAAGCTGAGCATCAGAAACCATCAGGTCTACTTCAACAACCCGAAATCCCGGAATGGAAATGGGAAAACATTACCATGGATTTCATCACTAAATTGCCAAGGACTGCAAGTGGTTTTGATACTATTTGGGTAATAGTTGATCGTCTCACCAAATCAGCACACTTCCTGCCAATAAGAGAAGATGACAAGATGGAGAAGTTAGCACGACTGTATTTGAAGGAAGTCGTCTCCAGACATGGAATACCAATCTCTATTATCTCTGATAGGGATGGCAGATTTATTTCAAGATTCTGGCAGACATTACAGCAAGTTCGATTTGAAGCATTGAGATGGCGCCGTTTGAAGCACTTTATGGTAGAAAGTGCAGGTCTCCGATTTGTTGGAGTGAAGTGGGGGATAGACAGATTACGGGTCCGGAGATTATACAAGAAACTACCGAGAAGATCATCCAAATTCAACAACGGTTGAAAACCGCCCAAAGTCGACAAAAGAGCTACGCTGACATTAAAAGAAAAGATATAGAATTTGAAATTGGAGAGATGGTCATGCTTAAAGTTGCACCTTGGAAAGGCGTTGTTCGATTTGGTAAACGAGGGAAATTAAATCCAAGGTATATTGGACCATTCAAGATTATTGATCGTGTCGAACCAGTAGCTTACCGACTTGAGTTACCTCAACAACTCGCGGCTGTACATAACACTTTCCACGTCTCGAATTTGAAGAAATGTTTTGCTAAAGAAGATCTCACTATTCCGTTAGATGAAATCCAAATCAACGAAAAACTTCAATTCATCGAAGAACCCGTCGAAATAATGGATCGTGAGGTTAAAAGACTTAAGAAAAATAAGATACCAATTGTTAAGGTTCGATGGAATGCTCGTAGAGGATCCGAGTTCACCTGGGAGCGTGAAGATCAGATGAAGAAGAAATACCCGCATCTATTTCCAGAAGATTCGTCAACACCTTCAACAGCTTAAAATTTCGGGACGAAATTTATTTAACGGGTAGGTACTGTAGTGACCCGAAATTTTCCATGTTTATATATATTAATTTAGATTGATATTTACATGATTAAATGTTTCCAAAATGTTAAGCAATCAAACTTTTTAAGACTTGATTAATTGAAATATGTTTCATATAGACAATTGACCACCCAAGTTGATCGGTGATTCACGAACGTTAAAACTTGTAAAAACTATATGATGACATATATATGGATATATATAGTTAACATGATACTATGATAAGTAAACATATCATTAAGTATATTAACAATGAACTACATATGTAAAAACAAGACTACTAACTTAATGATTTTTAAACGAGACATATATGTAACGATTATCATTGTAAAGACATTTAATGTATATATATCATATTAAGAGATATTAATACATGATAATATCATGATAATATAATAATTTAAAATCTCATTTGATATTATAAACATTGGGTTAACAACATTTAACAAGATCGTTAACCTAAAGGTTTCAAAACAACACTTACATGTAACGACTAACGATGACTTAACGACTCAGTTAAAATGTATATACATGTAGTGTTTTAATATGTATTTACACACTTTTGAAAGACTTCAATACACTTATCAAAATACTTCTACTTAACAAAAATGCTTACAATTACATCCTCGTTCAGTTTCATCAACAATTCTACTCGTATGCACCCGTATTCGTACTCGTACAATACACAGCTTTTAGATGTATGTACTATTGGTATATACACTCCAATGATCAGCTCTTAGCAGCCCATGTGAGTCACCTAACACATGTGGGAACCATCATTTGGCAACTAGCATGAAATATCTCATAAAATTACAAAAATATGAGTAATCATTCATGACTTATTTACATGAAAATAAAATTACATATCCTTTATATCTAATCCATACACCAACGACCAAAAACACCTACAAACACTTTCATTCTTCAATTTTCTTCATCTAATTGATCTCTCTCAAGTTCTATCTTCAAGTTCTAAGTGTTCTTCATAAATTCTACAAGTTCTAGTTACATAAAATCAAGAATACTTTCAAGTTTGATAGCTCACTTCCAATCTTGTAAGGTGATCATCCAACCTCAAGAAATCTTTGTTTTTTATAGTAGGTTATCATTCTAATACAAGGTAATAATCATATTCAAACTTTGGTTCAATTTCTATAACTATAACAATCTTATTTCAAGTGATGATCTTACTTGAACTTGTTTTCGTGTCATGATTCTGCTTCAAGAACTTTGAGCCATCCAAGGATCCGTTGAAGCTAGATCCATTTTTCTCTTTTCCAGTAGGTTTATCCAAGGAACTTAAGGTAGTAATGATGTTCATAACATCATTCGATTCATACATATAAAGCTATCTTATTCGAAGGTTTAAACTTGTAATCACTAGAACATAGTTTAGTTAATTCTAAACTTGTTCGCAAACAAAAGTTAATCCTTCTAACTTGACTTTTAAAATCAACTAAACACATGTTCTATATCTATATGATATGCTAACTTAATGATTTAAAACCTGGAAACACGAAAAACACCGTAAAACCGGATTTACGCCGTCGTAGTAACACCGCGGGCTGTTTTGGGTTAGTTAATTAAAAACTATGATAAACTTTGATTTAAAAGTTGTTATTCTGAGAAAATGATTTTTATTATGAACATGAAACTATATCCAAAAATTATGGTTAAACTCAAAGTGGAAGTATGTTTTCTAAAATGGTCATCTAGACGTCGTTCTTTCGACTGAAATGACTACCTTTACAAAAACGACTTGTAACTTATTTTTCCGACTACAAACCTATACTTTATCTGTTTAGATTCATAAAATAGGGTTCAATATGAAACCATAGCAATTTGATTCACTCAAAACGGATTTAAAATGAAGAAGTTATGGGTAAAACAAGATTGGATAATTTTTCTCATTTTAGCTACGTGAAAATTGGTAACAAATCTATTCCAACCATAACTTAATCAACTTGTATTGTATATTATGTAATCTTGAGATACCATAGACACGTATACAATGTTTCGACCTATCATGTCGACACATCTATATATATTTCGGAACAACCATAGACACTCTATATGTGAATGTTGGAGTTAGCTATACAGGGTTGAGGTTGATTCCAAAATATATATAGTTTGAGTTGGGATCAATACTCAAATACGTATACACTGGGTCGTGGATTGATTCAAGATAATATTTATCGATTTATTTCTGTACATCTAACTGTGGACAACTAGTTGTAGGTTACTAACGAGGACAGCTGACTTAATAAACTTAAAACATCAAAATATATTAAAAGTGTTGTAAATATATTTTGAACATACTTTGATATATATGTATATATTGTTATAGGTTCGTGAATCAACCAGTGGCCAAGTCTTACTTCCCGACGAAGTAAAAATCTGTGAAAGTGAGTTATAGTTCCACTTTTAAAATCTAATATTTTTGGGATGAGAATACATGCAGGTTTTATAAATGATTTACAAAATAGACACAAGTACGTGAAACTACATTCTATGGTTGAATTATCGAAATCGAATATGCCCCTTTTTATTAAGTCTGGTAATCTAAGAATTAGGGAACAGACACCCTAATTGACGCGAATCCTAAAGATAGATCTATTGGGCTTAACAAACCCCATCCAAAGTACCGGATGCTTTAGTACTTCGAAATTTATATCATATCCGAAGGGTGTCCCGGAATGATGGGGATATTCTTATATATGCATCTTGTTAATGTCGGTTACCAGGTGTTCACCATATGAATGATTTTTATCTCTATGTATGGGATGTGTATTGAAATATGAAATCTTGTGGTCTATTATTATGATTTGATATATATAGGTTAAACCTATAACTCACCAACATTTTTGTTGACGTTTTAAGCATGTTTATTCTCAGGTGATTATTAAGAGCTTCCGCTGTCGCATACTTAAATAAGGATGAGATTTGGAGTCCATGCTTGTATGATATTGTGTAAAAACTGCATTCAAGAAACTTATTTTGTTGTAACATATTTGTATTGTAAACCATTATGTAATGGTCGTGTGTAAACAGGATATTTTAGATTATCATTATTTGATAATCTACGTAAAGCTTTTTAAACCTTTATTGATGAAATAAAGGTTATGGTTTGTTTTAAAATGAATGCAGTCTTTGAAAAACGTCTCATATAGAGGTCAAAACCTCGCAATGAAATCAATTAATATGGAACATTTTTAATCAATAAGAACGGGACATTTCAAACTGTACATCAGCTTCACCATCATTTGGCTCGTTAATTTTACCTTCACCAATTTTTAAAATCCATTCAGCAAATTCACGCATATCTTTAAGCTCAGCAGAATTGTTTTCACTACTGAGGCGCATGTTTTTAGTCAGCTTTAGTACTTTACATTTATTCCATAATACTGAAGAATGTAGAGATGCATCCACTATTTCAGGTCGCATACCTCTTTGAATTACCAGAAGAATTTGTCTAACGTCACCTCTAAAAATAACAACCTTACCACCGAAAGGTAAAGTACTACAGTCCTTTCCATCTTATTTAATGATGTCTCTCATTGTTTGATCAAATGTCTCAAAACAATGTCTACGCATCATAGGTGCCTCATCCCATATGATTAACTTTGCAAGGTTTAACAATGCAGCAAGCTCACTATCAGGTTTTATGGAACAGAATGAATCTTTAACTACATTAATAAGTATGACAAATCTTGAGTGTGCGGTTCGACCTCCTGTTAAAAGTAATGCTGCGATTCCACTTGAAGCAACATTTATAACTATATCACCACGAGAACGTACAGCGACTGCAAGCATCTTCCAAACAAATGTCTTGCCAGTACCTCCATAACCATAGAGGAAAAAAGGTCCGCCGTCATCCTTATCGATTGCATTAATTATTGTTTCGTAAGTTATATTTTGCTCATTAGTTAACGTCGAGTGCTAAGATTCATGCTCATCAAGTAAAGCATCTCTGTCGTAAGCCAACTCATCTTGAATGAGCATATTGCATGAATGTTGTATAAATTGATAATCCGGGAATGGCATATTTGGAATTTTTTTCAAACTTTGTCCACAACTATTTAACATCTTCTCAATCTTGGCAAGAGCAATGTTGTTGTGACAATCCGGAAATTTCCGACCAAATTTAAACTTTAATCTTTATATGTTTTCGACACGATAAGCAAAGTCTGTAATGTTAAATCTCAAAAATTTTAAACTGTGTTCATACTTTCATTTAACCTTGACCAAATTCCGATGATTCACGAACCATTATATAAATGGATATGATTATATATATATATATATATATATATATATATATATATATATATATATATATATATATATATATATATATATATATATATATATTATAACTTGAGAATATTAAGAAAGTATTAAATGTATAATACCTTACATGAACGTACTTGTTTAAATATGTTTATCGATGGAATTAGAAGATAATATCAAATGATTGATTTAACAGATACATTGTATGATTACAAGTCTCTGTTGAGAGGTCCACTTTGATTTAGGAAACCTTTCCTTTTTAACAATATTCGGAATAAATGGTAAAGTGATTCACAAGAAAGAACAAAATGTCAATTAACGAGTGTTAGACAAAAGTTAGTGTAAATTCCTGTTTGATCTCCAATACATACTTTACAATAATTTCCTAGTGTCTTTTGATAAGTTAATTATTTAGCTTTCATAATGATTGATCTTATAGAATAAATAACTAGGATAAGGTTTGTCGATTAGATAAACCCATTTGACATTTTACATTAAGATGATTTCATACGTTTATATTAACCATTGGACTTTACCTCACACTTCACCAACAAACTGTAATTTAAAAACTTGAAATCTATTATGAATATATAAAATTCTACTTTTCTAAAATGTTTTATGATATAACGATTTCCATTATTTTAACCTTTTAACAAAATGATTCTTAAATATATTTAGTTTTGGAAAACAAAATTATCATATTTATTTGATTTAGTTTCAAACGTACCAAAACGTTTTCAGTTTAAAAAGAACTTTATTATTAAAACGTATATAACTTTTATAAATATCTAGAACCACTTTTGACAACTCATTACTTAACCGGTATGATAAAGATAACGATACTTATATTTTATTTTATTAAATATATATAACGATTTAAATTAATATTATATATATATATTTATACGCGTATTATACGTACACAGTTTTATACTTTTACTTTACTTTAAATTTACCTTACTTTACTTTTACTTTACTTTAACTTTAATAATTCACTTTAATAATTCATACTTTAATAATTCACTTTAATAATTCATACTTTAATAATTCACTTTAATAATTCATACTTTAATAATTCACTTTAATAATTCAAAAATCTATTATAAATAGAATTCAATAGGTTTCATTATTTCATAGAAACTTGAAATATATTTCTCTAAACTCTCTCAATCGATTTACATATATATATTTACTCAGTATTATTTCAAGATATTATTGGTATACATAAAATACTACGACGAGGTCATGAGCGTATTATTTCAAAATTGATTTTTCGAACGGGATAGAGCTAAGGAAAACATGGGTTATAGCTATGAAGGTTATGGGTATTCTTCGGGGGGTATGCTCGTGAGGTCAAAATAGTGTTTATGATCTCCGTTGCGTCTACGTACCTTCCTTCAATATTGAATCTCAATATTGATACGTGAGCACTCATATCTTATCTTTTATATATTAATAGTGTATCCCTGACTAGTGCTCGAGTACTTGTGATTTTACGTACTTGTATATTTTATTTCGTCAATATATAGTTTATGATAAATCACGAATTTGATACATATGCGACTGAGATAAGGTATATAATATGCATGTCGTTGGAAAGCTGGTGAAAAATTAATAACTTTTCATTTAGAAAGCTTATGGTTTCGATGAACGGATTAAAAGATACGCTCAACTAAATTATTATTAATTTTAGTATTATTATTATTAAAATGATTATTATTATTACTATCATCATTATTATCGTCGTTATTATTATTATTTAATAATAATTATTATTATTATTAATATCATTATCATTATTAATATAAGTATTATGATTGTTATTGTTATTACTATCGTTATTACCATTAAGGTTATTATTAATATTATCATTATTATTATTATTATTATTATTATAATTATTAGTATTATCATTGATATTATTATAATACTTATTAGTATCATTATCATTAAAACTAATATTAATATCATCTAATTATTATGATTACTATTATTACCATTATTATGAATACGATATAAAAGAGGACTAAAAACTATTAAACAAGTCGATTAGGAAATAATGAGTATAAGTATCATGATTCAGATAAATTATTATTAAGATTATGATTTAGATAAAAATATTATTTTCATTATTTTTATCATTATTAGTAATATTATTATGAAATTAGTATTACTACAAAAGATTACTACTTGTTATCAAAATTATTATTATCATTAGTAAATATCAATATTGTTATTATTAATATTATTATTAATACTACTATTATTAAAATAATTAATATTATTATTATTATAAAATAATACAACTTTTGGTTCATTATTATTATTATCAATATTATATTATTTAATCAAATAAATACTTGATACAAATATATATTTATGATACATACATTTTTATCATTAAAAAGATATTATGTGAACATTATACAAATTATAATACTTACTATATAAAAATATAATTTTACTATATATTAACATAAATTTTTATCATTAATACATTATAATATATGATGAAATTAAAATATTGTAAGATACTGATTTGAATAAAAATACCATTTTCATTATTTTTATCATTTTTATTATTAATAAAAGTATTATTAATATTAAAACTATCATATTTACTAAAATTATCATTTTAATAGAAATATCAATGTTATTATAAAATATCATTATTATTATCATTTTAGTATTATTATTATTATTAAAAATTATCATTTTGAATAGAACTATTATTTTTATAAAATATTATTATTATTACTGTTAATATTAAAAGTATCATTATTGTTAAAATTATCATGATTAGAATTATCATTTTATCATAATTAATATCATCATTAATAAATATAAATATTGTTATTATTATTATTATTATTAGAATAATAATAATTATTATTATTATTACAAAATAATACAACTTTTACTTATTATTATTATTATCAATATCATTTTATTAAATGGATATGTGATACAAAGGTAATTTACAACATGTAATATAATTACATTAATAATACATACCACTATATTTTTATGATATTAAGTGAACTTTATAAATTTTATTACTTAAGATATATAAAAGTATGTTTTTATATATAAATTTTAAAATAAATTTTTATTTATTAATAAACGATTTATATTATTTACTCTAATAAAATCTGTTAAATATATTTAAAATGACTATATTTAAGTTATATAATAATCATGTATAGATTTTGGAAGTCATTTTGGGTCAAGTTGACTTTTGTTGACTTTTGCATATCAGTCTCGAGCATTAGGATTGTGATACACTACGACTTGACCTAAATTGTTAGACAGATATTGACCAACATATAAATATATATAATTAATATAGGTTCGTGAATTCGAGGCCAACCTTGCACTTGTTCAATGCCATCATATGTATTATTACTACGAAATACAGTATTGTGAGTTTCGTTTGCTCCCTTTTTAAATGCTTTTGCAATATATATTTTTGGGACTGAGAATACATGCGTTTTTATAAATGTTTGACGAAATACACACAAGTAATCGAAACTACATTCTATGGTTGAATTGTTATACCGGATATCGCCCTTGTTGAATTTGGTAGCCTAAGAATTGGTGTTTATTATAATTGCCACCAATTGACGCGAATCCTAAAGATAGATCTATGGGCTTTGACACGCCCCAGTCAGAGAATTTGAACTGCTTTAGTACTTCGATGTTTATATGTTCGGGGATATTCTAGATGCATTTTGTTAATGTCGGTTACCAGGTGTTCAATCTATATGAATGAATTTTACACACTTGCGAGTGTATGATTATTGAATAAATGAAATCTTGTGGTCTATTAAAATTATGGAAATGATTGATTACGATAAACTAATGAACTCACCAACCTTTTGGTTGACACTTGAAAGCATGTTTATTCTCAGGATTGAAAGAAATCTTCCGCTGTGCATTTGCTCATTTTAAAGATATTACTTGGAGTCATTCATGACCTATTTCAAAAGACATTGCATTCAAGTCGTTGAGTTCATTAAAGATTATAAATAAGCAAATGACAGATTAGGTCATTTATAGTTGGATATTATGAAATGGTATGCATGCCTATCAACTTTTGATGTAATGAAAGTTTGTCATTTAAAATGAATGCAATGTTTGTAAAATGTATCATATAGAGGTCAAATACCTCACAATGTAATCATATGTTATTGTATTCGTCCTTATGGATTAGGACGGGTCGTCTCAGTTGTGCAGTGTCTTCCTCTAAGTGTCTGGATCTAGGTAAAACAAAAGTAAGGTATGAAACTTGAAATTTAGAAACATAATCTTAAACTCATGTTTTTTGAATAATTTAAAATAAATATTAAAGTAAATAACATACCACTCGATCGTAGTTGTTCAGGGAACTCATGCTTTAAATCATCCGAAAGTAGATCACAAGTTTCGTTCCATACACGATTCGGGCATGAAACACTGTTCGAAGTTATTAATGAAACAAATAATGAATGGCAAAATTCACCGGATGCCCACTGATGCGTCTCGCGAATTGAAGCAATGTATTCTTTATCGTCGTTTAGTAGACCCATAGCATAACAGGCTTCTTTAAAGTAGGATATACGATTCCATCAACTGTGCGTATATCCTCGTAACATGTCGGCCCTCGAACTTTGTTAAGAAGTATACGTAGGTAATAGCATTCACCGGATTTTGGTGGCACAAAATGCATTCGACCAACAACCCTCCATAATTTTCATTTAGTCCACTTTCTCTCAGGTCCATTCCAAACATAATGGCGAGGAAATTCAATGTAAGTGTACTGTTGTGCCGCAGGATCATTCCTGTTTCGAGTCATCCACTTAATAAATTGTGATGCTCCAACAGATGGTTTTGAAAGTACAAGGTCCAAAATAGATTCTGCATCAAAAAGTATAGGTTGTTGGTCAGGTAAGTGAAAGAAAGTCGGTAAACTGCAGGTGTCCTGTGTATAATCTCGTATTTAAACAACCGCCATGCAGCTTCACATGATGAAATATAACGGCAGCTATGATATTCAGTTATTTCGTCATTGCTTTTTTGGCTATTATTGTTTGTTTTTTTAGACTTGTTTCCAACAAACCCAACAGATATTCGATCCGGGCCCTTGTTTATGTATTTGAATAAGTATTTTATGGATCCCAACTGTTACACCACTCGACATTGATATGAGCTTGATACTGTTTCAAGAGAGTTTTGTTGTATCCAACCACATGCCTAGTGTCGAATTATTACAAATTAAAAATAAACAATTGTTAATTATACTAAAGCGTAATGATTGAATAGTTATTTGATAGATAGTTTTTAATGGTTATGTACCTGTTGTCTAGTCTCGTGTCAGACTTCATAATAAAGTTTCCATCATCTTGTCTTCTATACAATGGAAAACCTTCAGGGTCAAAGTGAGTCTCTGCGGTTAAATCTTTTGGAAAATGCTTTGAGCATTTTTTAAGTTTCATACATGGCATTTTAGGGTGCCCCGGACCACACGGACCATGCATCATAAAATCCAAGACTAGCTGGTACAGTTCTGGTTCCTCATCTTTATTGGGTATTTGAGCACATATTAATTCGTCTATATCGTTTAGATTGGGTACTCTGTCCGTTTTTTCTAAGAATAAGAATATATGTGCGTGTGGAAGACCTCTTTTCTGAAATTCGATTACGTACAACTCTGCATAACGAAAATGTGATTAAGATTAAATGTGGGATGCAAGTTTGTAAAATAATAAATCAGAAATAATCATAACATAAGGAATTACCTCATATTAAATTGCCAAACAACGTTCCATCTCTAATCTAATTAATTAGGCAATCCAATTTAATCTTAAAAACCCTTGAGCTGATATCTAGCCTGTCTTCAGGTTTCAAGCCTAGTGGCTCAAGATACCTAAGTATTTCTAGCCATTTAGGATTGTAGGTAAAGGTAATGAAAAGGGTTGGATAACCATAAGCTCTAATAATGGCCATCGCGTCAAGATAATTTTGTTTCATATACCTAGGTCTACCAGTATAAGACGATGGGAGTGTTATTCGCGTTCCCATGACCGATACATTATATTCTCCAGATACCTGCGCATCATAGAGGCATGAAAACCTGTTCACATCTTAATTTCTTCTGATTGTTATGTAAGTAGTTCAGTCTTGTAGTATAAGCATCTACCAGAAACTGCTGTAAAAGTATCCTCGAAATTAATAACAATGAAGTTTCATTTTCTCTAAATTGAAGACGATAAGCAAAGAACTATCGTATAGTTAGCTTTGCATGATCGGTTGCATCTTCAATTTCTACACCCTTATGATAGATGTCAGGCCTGTAACCATCTTCAGCATATGAAAATAGCAAAGGATATTGTAGTGCAAGATAAGAAGGATGTAGCTCAATTATACGTTGTAAAGTTTTATAGCAAGTTTCAACTATTATGTCTCTGTTGTGTGAAGTACCGTCAATATCACCTATAATGAGAGCAGCAACCTCATTTGCAGTTGGAAGATTGTGTGTACGTCCATCTTTATCTCTACCGCCTATTATCTTAAGATGTATAGGTTCAGATGAGTTCATGTCAAACCTATCACGAGCCTGTAAAAACTGTTGACTAAAGGATTTGTTTCGTCCAATAGACCTTTTAGTTGAAAAACAGTCGAAACATCAACTTCACCACCATTCTTTTTTGTTTTTGCTTTGTTTGAGTTACTGTAATTAAGTAGTGGAGATCATATAAAATATTATTACTAATGTATAAGAATTAATATAACGAAAGTAAAAAGAAATGGAAAGAAGTATATATTCGTACTCATAAGCATTTATGCGGTGGTCGAACTCATTATGAGTGTCGTAAATGTATAGTTGACAAAATCTAGGATCTTGGCCAGGTGGTGGTGTAAACTTCCAAATAAATGATAATTTTGGACGTGCATTCGATAGACAAAAGGCGCGTTTCTAGAATTAACTTTGTAGTCAAGCTTACCCCCCAATGGATGTAAAACTAAACATCATATTATAGCGCCTGACATTTTCAATAAATTTTTGGAAGTTTTTGTTTCACCTCTAAAAAGATTTGAGGTGGATGTTTTAGCCTTGGTAATTCAACTTTCCCATTTAAACAACAAAGTGAGTAGACCTTTTTCCGTAAAAAACGATTACCACGTTTTGCTTATGATTTCCATAACTTTGCTTGACATTCAGCACACGTAAGGGTCACCTATGTCTCTATAGTCTATATAATTAAAAAAAATAATTATAGAAGGCTTTATAATTAGTACAAGTATCATTATAGTGGTACGATTTATTAGTGTTGACTGGTTTGGGATATTTTGTTTACCGGGATGTATTCCAGAGTATTGTTGATCAATTGAATCATCAAGAGATTTGGAATGGTTCAAAGTTGAAGGTTCTCCAATAACATTATTCCGAACATGTTCATAAGATGTGTATTTTGACCGTCTACATCTACTTTTTTCAGATGTCGAAGCTTTATCGATATTGTTTGATTTTGATTTAACATTTTCTTTATTTACTGAAAGAAACGGAATGTAATTGATATTTATTAGGTGATTATGTATACATAAGTTTTTTTCTTCGTTAAAACTTAGTAAATATATGATCCATATATTGGGTAAATCAATATAAAAAAAGATATTTTACACTAAACATGAGTGATGAAAACGTAGGAAGTTACATCATACCGATATTGGGTGTGTGCTTCTATTTAGAGTCTGTAGCGACAATAGTCTTTGTGGGTAGGGTAAACTTCGGTTCACCAACGCGTGTTGAGGATGATGCAAGGTGTTGGTCATATGAGAATAGATGCAACTTGGTTTTAATGTCCGAAACTTGTGACAATTGACTCTCAATACGGTTTGAATCATAAATTGGTGGCCTTCCAGTCTTTGAATTTGTAGATGAAGATGTCACAATGTTGTCATTTATGATTGATAGAGGTTGCCGGCCTACAAACATTAGTAACAATAATTTTGTTACTAATCATATAAATTCTAAGGATAAAAATCCTTTAATTTGGTTATGTTATAGTATAACTACTAACCTGTATTCATAGTACTTATTAGAGGAGTGGATGGCAAAGCGAAAGGGATGGCATCCAGGTCCATTTTGTACTTTGCAGGTTTTCCAATTGATCTTTGTTTAGAATTAGATTGTGTTGGCATAGTTTCATTTTTGTTTGTATTTGAAGTTCGTTCTAATTAAATGAAACACAACAACATACACAGAAATTAAAGATAAAAAAGAGAGTTTATATATGCAATAGTCAACAAAAGTTACCCTAAATGGTAAGCGGTAAAGGGTGAAATTTCATGAATTTTGAATCCAGCATTACAGGCGTCTTTGGAGTTTTATTCATGCTGCCTGAATATTAGTAGATTAACATTACAATACATGTTAGAATCTGTACTAACAATACCAGATTAAATTATACAATCAGATTAAATTGTAAATGATGATCATCAACACGTGGTATTAATATTAGGAAAAGTATTTAGCACCTGATTGATTTGGAGACATGTTCTCCTTGTCATTGGTTGTAACGATCTTCCGCTTTCTGTTAGACATGGTGAAAGTTACTTGTTCAAACTAAATTATGAAGATGAAAGGCAATGGAAATGAGAATACTTAAACACTTTGCCTTGTAGGTTTAAATTGGAGGGATATTTAAAATTTAAATTTTTTAAATCAGATGGCGTATTCAAAAATGAACTAATGATTAAATTATTTGTCAAATCTTAGAGATATTTTTCCCTACAGGGCATTGCACGTTTAGCCAGACCGCTCCGCTCGTGCTTCCTCAAGTAGGCTACTTTTTCCGGAACGCAGTCTGAGATACTTAACTTAGTATAGATTGGGTTGGTGTTTAGTGTAACGCTTGCGTAGCCTATGCGAAGCACCAAGAAGTGCATCAAGTACTTTAGGAATTTGGGAATAGAAAAGAATAGCCAAACCAATCCAGCTGGCTGGTCAATCTCAGAACTCCTTCCCCTCCTAGGGCTTCAGCAAGGTGTCTATTCTGAGGCTCAAACTCAACAGCCTAGCTTTGTGATTAGAGTGAATTATTTGCATTTAAATTTGAAATAGAAAGTATTGATTACTTGTTGGTGCTAATCAAATAATCTTTATTAATTTCAGATTTGGGTTAATCGCAATTGAAATTAACTGTTACAGCCAAAAATGATTTGAATTAGTCAATAGTTATTGTGGGAAAGTGATATCTTTCAATTAATATGCTTAAGTGCCATGCGAAAGTTTCTAACTTTTAGTTATAATACAAATTTGATTTGGTCATTATTTTTGTGCATAATGGTTGGGTCAAATCTGATCCAAAATTAAATGATTGAAATTTGACAAGTAATTGGCTATAAATATGATACAAAAGATTAGTCAAAATTATCTTTCGAATCAAAAGTAGAGATGACAAATGTTAAATCGATATACGCTTCCATCGATGTGTATTATGGTAGTGACTTTGATTCGACATACAAACATTTCAATTACAATCGTGGATACAAAAGTTCGTTTTCTGAAGTTGATGTATCATCGCTTTCTTTAAACAAATTGTTTAATTTCTTGAAAGAAAATGTAATGTTCGAATGGACTGATGTTCTGTTGTATGAAGATGATTGTGATGAGGAGTTGTCTGCAAAATACCTTCAAAAGAAAGAACAATGGTCAAGTATAAAAGAAACATTATTTTGGCGTTCAAATCGCATTTCTCTTTATTTGGTGATTGAAAATGAAGAAACTCTAGGATGGACATACATTGAGGAGTATGATGAATTTGATGAAGATTTTCCAACTGGTCCTTTTTACAATACGGATGGTATGTTTTATTCCAAATCAGAGTAAGAAAGTGATTAATAGTAAGGCTTTGTCTTTTTTATTGTTATTTTAAATAAACTTGAGATTGAGATGGATTTTTTTTTCCCTTATCAACAAAATAATCAGATTGTACTTGAAAGTGTTCAAGAAATTAATGGTAGACAAAGTATTGATGTATGTAAAGAGGTAAGAATATTAAAATGCCATCATTCATAAAATGCGAACAAGCGCAAAGGAAAACAAAATATACGGTAAACAAAATCCCAAAAACAAAAGGATTAACTGATTGTCAAACGGACACACATCAATTCTCTAATGAATCAAGTGTTCAATAGAGCTGACATATTCCTTTATTCAAACAATATCGAAAAAAAACCAGATCATAAACGAATGATGGCTAACAACCTACACCGCTTCACAACTTTTCCATCTTTGGAATTTTACGATCACCCAAAGCAGCTGTAGTACCTCCTGTGGGTGTTTGATTCTCTGCTGAGCTGGAAGGAGTTGGTATCTTATGCTTGTTTCCATTGCTTCCTAGTGTTTGGCTTGTAGAACAAGGTGTTTCCTAAATAAATGTACAGAAAAATTAATAAATAGGTTTATTTTTTATGTTTAAACAATTTGAATCAACTTCATTACCTGCTTAACAACTGGGCTTTTGGGCTGTGTTGTGTCATTAAATTCTTCGTATTCTGCCTCCTTAGCCGCTAGAATTGCATCAATCTTCTTTAACACATCCGTATTATCAGTCAAATCGGAAACTATATAGCCGGACAGCTTTGAATCCTCGCTATACAACTTATGCTTAACCATAAAAGCAAACTTCTTCATAAGAACTCGATTAAACTCAACAGGGAAATTAGTTGGATCTACAGTCTGGTAATCACAAGTAATTGATTTAATAGTATGCAAGATGATTCTACAGTTTAAATAAATTAGATGAATCACTAAAATAAATAATAATGGAAGGTAAGACTGATTCAGACTGTCTTTGCAGTGTTTTTCAACCATTGAACACTACGATGTATCATTTTTTATAACTTTCCATCAAAGAGTGCCAGCTCACATCCGCCAGTCTTATCTTGAACATAGATAGATGCACGAATCCTAGTTGTGTAAGACATTGAACATAATTACTTGTCAACTATAATGAATATTTTGAAGTAGGTAATATTGTATAATGTCAAAATAAGGAAATTGTGCTCACTTTTTATTGGCATCATCACTAGTAATTCTGCAAACACGACAGTCATAAACAAATTTTCTTTCATCCACATCGAACACTCTGACAACTTTGTTCTTATCACAATTGTTACAATAGTACTGAAACCAACCTTCATTGTCGTTGAAATTGTTAAGAAATCCTCTAACAACAAATGTGCAAACCTATAAACGGAACAACTTTGATGTCATAATCGACAAGAATTATCAATATGTAGCTTTGAATACAACAAATAAATCAAGTATAAGGAACATTACCTCATCTACTTGGCGCACATCATCAAGTACGTGTATGGAATACTTTTTCTGGTATGTATGTTTATCCAGTACCGATGTCTCATCCTTACCAAGATCGATTTCGACAACAGGCTTGACATAATTTACATTCGATTTAATATCATTGGCCAACCTGTAAATTGACATTTATATCCTGTTAGAATCAATAACTATTGTTATAAATGTAATTATGAGTCTATGAGTAAAAGAGACATACGCCTCCTTAAAATGCAAAATTGGTTGAACTGGATCATTCAAGGAGAATTTGAGGCCCCACAATTGATTGTTTATTTGAGGACCTAAAATTGTAGAATAAACTTATCAATATATATGAGATATAGAATTTATTATACAACAAAAAGTTGGATAAAGATGTATTGTGTATGCATACCTTCCCAGTCCTTCATCCGATAGTTATGCAACATTAATAGCACATCAACATCCTTTTTATAATTAATTGACAAAGACTTGTACAGATTTTCTGCATACGAACCCCATAGCTTACATCGAACTCTCTCACCACTACAGAGCATTGAATAGTAAACTAATTAAAATATGTGGTTGCAATGATCTTATAATCGAATGTAATTAATGATAACCATGTTGGAGTGACCTGATGTTGGCCAATTCAAAATCAATTGATTTCTTGTCATCTTCAGACTCCTTATCCACTTTTATGTTGGTCACCTTGACCAACTGTCCAACAACATCTAAGTGAAGACATAAATATTATGTATTTGATTCAGTACATAATTAAAGATCAAACTTTAACAATAATAATACATATAAATTAAAAGAAAAAACAAAACAATGAATAAGGGTAATATTCAAGTTACCAAACACAGATTCCTTTGGGACCAACCCTTCATTGACATCCTTAAAAGTTACAAAATTATGAACATCTCTTAAGATCTAGAAGGGTTGACACCTTTTGACAACGCTTTTCTTCAACATAGAGATCTTAAACTCATGGTCCACCAGCTTGTATTCATCATCGTGGACCTTAACCTCAAAGTTGCTCAAATCAACATAAAAACCTTCCTTGAATGAGTGAGAAAAAAAAGCCATATAATTTTTAAAAATTGTAGCTCGAATTTTATTGCCCTGCATTTTGAATTATTTTAAAAAACAACACATGTGTATTTAGCTATTATTCGAAATAAAAAATACAATCAACCTAATCTTCAAAAAAATTACAACGATACCTGGAAATCAGCAAGAATGAATTCATATGACAAGATTGAGTCTGGTGTGACAACCCGGAAATTTCCGACCAAATTTAAACTTGATCTTTATATGTTTTCGACACGATAAGCAAAGTCTGTAATGTTAAAATCTCAAAAACTTGGAACTGTGTTCATGTAATCAATTACCCTTTTGACTCTGCTCGACGATTCACGAAGATTTATGTATATATAGATATGTATATATAATATATAGTTGTATTAACTAAAAACGTTAACAAAGTATTTGATGAATAATACTTTACATAAACGTATTAGTTTATCGACGAAAATTAAAAGATAATATCAAATGATTGAATTATCAGATACAATGTGATATGATTACGGATCTATGTAGTAAGGTCCACTTTGATTTAAGAAATCCGTTCTTTTTAACAATATTCAGGAAATGGTAAAGTGATTTACATGTAAGAACAAAAGTGTCAATTAACGAGAACTAGACAAAGGTTAGTAGAGATTCTTGTTTATGCATGCTTTACTCAATTAATTTTTCGTAATATATATTAGGATTTCAATTAAATAATATAAATGTCGAGGAGTAGAAACATATTAAATTTTAGGATTATTAAAGTTATACCATTATCTTTTATTGTTAATTTTTTTATATAAATTATATAAAACGATTTGAGTCTCACGTCTTCTTTAAAAAGAATATAATTTTATAAATATCTAGAACCACTTTTGACAAATTGTTATTGAGTCGTTATGATAAGGATAAAGGCTTTAACGTTACCTTAAAATTTAGAATCTTTCTAGAAACCTTTTGACAAATTACAAATGATAACGGTCTGTGGTTTAATTAAATATAAATATATAAATAACTTGCAACGTGTAATAAAAAACGTGTTTATATATATTTCGAATTATGTAATAAAAAATATTAGTATTCTATTAGTGACTCGATTGATATTTAAATAAGTTAATTAGAATATTTGAGAAGTCATAGTAAACGCTAGTACATAAATGATTCATATCAAATTATGCTATATTATGAAAATGATTTTAAATTATATAAACTTTGAAATATAATTTTGAAAAACTAAATATTATATTAGTTAATAAATATTTCTAATATATATAAATTTATATTTTTAAACAAAAATATATAAAGTGATAAAATATAATATTAACTTAGTCATAAAACGTTTTAATTTAAAATAATATTATTATATATATATTAGTAAATAACGAGACGATGATTTAAAGAAGCAAATGACCAAAACACTTAAATGATTAAGTTACACTTTGAATGATATAGTTAATGGTGAATTAAGTCGAATTATTAATAAAGATACACGTCGCGTAACGTAAAGTGATAGTTTTCTAAGCGTATGAAAGGACGTTTGAAAAACCGGAACTGGCACATAAGTCGAGCGACAACGTACAAGTCTTTGGAACTAAATTTACAAGTTAACTATGCACGTGAATATAATATAATATATAATTAATTATATTAATTAAATATATTATATATTATTATATATTAAATCCGTCGGCAGCCCACGTTTTGTTTGTAAGTGAGCTGGATACAGGACCTCCCCAATCGCGGAGCTGGTTACTCTCATAAGCTTCGCAATCGCAGAACTATCAGTCACAAGTCAGGGCTATAAAGCTTGAGCTAATCTGTGATTCAATTCATCATTCCATCTCTCTATCTTATTACTTACTCCGTAGTATTTATTTTATTTATTATTTATATTATTATTATTATTATGATTATTATTATTATTATTATTATTATTATTATTAATCGTATTATTATTAGTAGTAGTATTATTATTAGTATTATTATACATAAAATACTACGACAAGGTTATGAATGAGTTATTTCAAGACGGGTTTTTAAAGCGGGATAGAACTAAGGAAATTATAGGTTATAGCTATGGAGGTTATGGGTAATGTTCGGGGATATGCTTGTGAGGTCAAACTAGTGTTTATCATCTCCGTTGCGTCTACATACTTTCCTGCAATATTGAATCATAATATTGATACGTGAGCATTCATATCTTATCTTTTATATAGTAATAGTGTATCCCTGACTAGTGCTCGAGTATATATGATTATGCATGCTTGTATGCTTAGTTTCGTCATTAAATAGTTATGATAGATCACGAGTTTAATATATATGCTACTAAGATAAGGTATATGATATGCATGTCGTTGGAAAGCTGGCAAAAAATTAATAACTTTTCATTTAGAAAGCGTATGGTTTTGATGAACGGATTAGAAGATATAGTCAACTGAATTATCATTAATTTTAGTATTATTATTAAAAATGATTATTATTATTACTATCATCGTTATTATCATCGTTATTATCTAATAATAATAATAATAATAATAATAATAATTATTATTATTATTATTATTATTATTATTATTATTATTATTATTATTATTATTATTATTATTATTATTATCATTATCGTTATTAATAAAAATATTATCATTTTTATTATTATTACTATCGTTATTATCGTTAAGATAATTACCAAAATTATTATTATTATTATTATTATTATTATTATTATTATTATTATTATTATTATTATTATTATTAGTATTAACATTAATATTATTTATTATTATCATTATCATTAAAACTAATATTAGTATTATCTAATTATTACGATTACTGTTATTATTATCATTATTATGAATGCGGTCTAAAAGGGCCTAAAAGTTATTAAACAAATCGATTAGGAAATAATGAGTATGAGTATCATGATTCAATTAAAATATTGTTAAGATTATGATTTAGATAAAAAATATCGTTTTCCATAATTTTTATCATTATTATTATTAAAAGTATCATTAATATTAAAACTATCATTTTTATTAACATTATCATTTTTAATAGAAATATTATTGTTATTATAAAATATCATTATTATTATCATTTTAGTATTATTATTATTAAAAATTATCATTTTGAATAGAATTATTATTTTTATATAAAATATTATTATAGTTAATATTAAAAAAAATTATTATTAAAATTATCATGATTAGAATTATCATTTTTATTATAATGATATCATCATGAGTAAATATAAATATTGTTATTTTTATTAGTAGAAAAATAATAATTATTATTATTACAAAATAATACAACTTTTATTCTTTGTGTATATTATCAATATTATTTTATCAAATAAATATGCGATACAAAGATATTTTTACCACACGTACTATAATTACATTAATAATACATATCACTATATTTTTATGATATCAAGTAAACTTTATAATTTTTATTACTTGAAATTATATAAAAGTATATTTTTATCATATATAAATATAAATTTTATTTATTAATAAATGACTTGTATTTTTTTACTCTAATAAAATCTGATAAATATATTTAAATATATAAAATGACTATATTTAAGTTATATAATAAACATGTATAGATTTGGAAGTCATTTAAGGTCAAGTTAACTTTTATTGACTTTTGTATGATAATCTCGAGCATTAGGATTGTGATACACTATGACCTGACCAAGCTTGTTAGACATTTATTTGACCAACATATACTAATATAGGTTCGTGAATCCGAGGCCAACCTTACATTTGTTCAATGCCGTCATATGTATTTTTACTACGAAATACAGTATTGTGAGTTTCATTACTCCCTTTTTAAATGCTTTTGCAATATATATTTTTGGGACTGAGAATACATGCGTTGCTTTTATAAATGTTTTACAAAATAGACACAAGTACTCGAAATTACATTCTATGTTAGATTATGAATACCGAATATCACCCTTTTAGCTTGGTAGCCTAAGAATTAGGGAACAGACACCCTAATTGACGCGAATCCTAACGGTAGATCTACGGGCACTAACTCCCCCCATACTGGAAAATGGTATGCTTTAGTACTTCGAGTTATTAATAAAGAAGAATTTTTTTTTTTGGGATATTCTATATGCATTTTGTTAATGTCGATTACCAGGTGTTCACCATATGAATGATTTTTATGCACTTGCGAGTGTGATGTTAATTATGAAAAATGAGAATCTTGTGGTCTATTAAAATGATGAAAATGAATGATTATGATAAACTAATGAACTCACCAACCTTTTGGTTGACACTTTAAAGCATGTTTATTCTCAGGTATGAAAGAAATCTTTCACTGTGCATTTGCTCATTTTAGAGATATTACTTGGAGTCATTCATGACATATTTCAAAAGACATTGCATTCGAGTCGTTGAGTTCATTAAGATTATTATTAAGTCAATTATAGTTGGATATATTATGAAATGGTATGCATGAAGTCAACTTTCGATGTAAAGAAAGTTTGTCTTTTAAAAACGAATGCAATATTTGTAAAATATATCATATAGAGGTCAAATACCTCGCAATGTAATCATATGTAATTGTATTCATCCTTATGGATTAGGACGGGTCGTCTCATGTGGTATCAGAGAGGTAGTCTTAGTGAACCAGGTCTTGCATTAGTGTGTCTAACGGATAGTTATTAAGATGCATTCGTGAGCCTGGACTTCGACCTTAACTGCATGTCAAAAGTTTCGCTTATCATTTATAGTCGGAAATCATCTGCTTATCACCCTTAGAAAATTACCTTCTTATCATTCTTAGTCTAGACACATCTTATTGCATTAATTTCATGAATAGTGTATAGACAAAATTCATATATTAGCGTATCTGCTAATTCATATCTTAGCGTATCTGTTACTGTAAACTTTGCCTAACATATTCCGTAAATTCCTCCGTAATCTACGAAATCTTTTGCTCTATATATATAGATATTCTATATAATTAGAATACCATCCGATAACCAAAAATCATTTCATATCAAAAAATTCTTTATTAAATCATACGAAATGGAACGCGTCACTAGTTCAAGTCCTTCGAATTCCGATATGGAATTCCACTCAAGCTCCGAAAGTAGTGTGACTGAAATGGATCAACTAATTAACCATCATCTATTCTGGATGAATTAGGGATGGGTTTGTAGTCTACTTAATCATTGGAGACAAGAAGAAGGTGATCCCTTCCATCCACCACATTGCCCTCTTGGTGAAGAACCTGAAGCACTTACCGGCGAACCTGTTCATAATACCATTTTCTCTCTCATTTCCAGAGTAACTCATCACGATTATATACTATCTCACATTCTAGATCTTATTCATCCGCTCGTCCGAACCGACAATCATCCCGGTGTAATAGAAGAAGTCAACGAGCTTCGAGCTCGGGTAGTGGCTTTCGAGAATATGGTGCAAAGGTTACAAGCACCAGCAGCCGCACCGGCAGCAACAGTACCACCATCAGCAACACCAACAGTACCATTACCACCACTAACAGCAACATCTACATCCCACACCTCAACATCACAATCTGTACCTCGAGCATCAACATCACACGCACCATAGATACCAAGGAGTACCAACAACAATAACCGATGAAGTAGTAATCTATAACTTCATGGGAGAAACATTCTGTGGCGATTATGTAATCTCCAAAGTCTTAGAGATTATCTATTCTAACCTTAACCATAAATCAGATGGGTGGATCGAAATGATAAAAGGAAGAGTAAAAACCCTGACAAGGGATGGTGCATGATTTACAAGCTAGACTTATTTTACCAGCAGCATCAACAGTACCGTTAGTATCACCAACACCGGCAAAACCTGTAGCACTACATACTCCGCCAATTCCATAATCACCGTAAACATCATCACAAATCAACAACGTGTATATTGTATCAACGAGTTATGAAGTATTAACTCATTTCCTCTGAAGAATTTATATGTATATTTTATATATATAAATTTTTAAACTACAAAATATCTTTTCGTACTAGGCTATTATGTATGAATTGAAAAAGGGTAGATACTACTCGGTTAAATTCATATTATTAATATTCTATGAGGCACATCCTTTGTTAATAACTTAACCATCGTTAACTACAATTTCTGTTTCAATTCAATGAATTCCATTTCATAATAAACCAAGTGTATTATTCAATTATATGTTTGATTTTGCACTTTCATCTTCGATGTACTCAAAACTTTCTAAGAAAACATCATTCATATCTTGCGAAGTTCACAAGAATTCCACGAGCACCAACATCATTCACTGAGTAAATATCAATAAGAATGAATAATGAAGTATTGATTCATAATTTCATTTACGTTGAAGAAATAATCCACGAAGATTACGAAATTTCTAAAGTTTTAGAAATTTCTCATTTCTAGTTCTAGCCGAAAATCAAATGAGTTTAATTTAATATTAACTCATTAAATCTGTATTACATTTGAAGAAGAGATACATATTTTCATAAAGACTGTGATAAAATTCTCCTGTACAAAATATTACTTGTGAAACTTTTAACGGGTAGGTAATACCCAAGAGATATATAAATTCACAACTAATATGTTACATTCTTAGATTCTGATTCAGCAAATCATCCACTATACTCCCTACTTTCACAACAATATACATTCTTTTATAGAAATCAAAACAACTATACTCATTCAAATCCAATTACATATTCTGATTTTGAAAATCTCAGAATTCAATTCGAGATATAACCGGTATCATCACTCTTAGATTCCTACATCTTTCAAAGCTATACTTTGACTTCAAAACTGTACTAGAACATCATTTTTATTCATAGAACCCAGAAAAATATTTGTATCATTCAAAAATCCTAGAACATTGTGACGACCCGGAAATTTTCGATCAAATTTAAACTTAATCTTTATAGGATTTCGACAGGATAAGCAAAATCTATATTATTGAGTCTCAAAATTTTTGAAACTATTTTATGAATCCATTTGACCTCAGACTATTCACGACGACTCACGATACGATTACTGGCAAATAGATATGTATGTATGTATATATAAATAGTTATATATAAGAAACTGTTATATGCAATTTTTGTTATAAATAATATGAAAATTAATATAAGATATAATAAAAATTTATTATTTAAAATGAATATATAAAGTATACTATATATATGTGATTTCAAATTTATTTAGTGAACGACGGTGAAACTCATTTATTATTCGATCAATATTAAATAAGTTAAAATCGAACTTATGTGAATTAAAAATAAACAATGATCCGAAAATGAGTTTAACAAATTATGGACATATTAAAAATGTATTTAGGAGTTATTTATTAAATTTTAAAACTTTTTATATTTTACCCAGAATTGAGAGGGACAGTTGATGTAATTTTTATTTAACAATTTAAGGATCAAAATTTATATCATAATGATCAAAATAAATAAATATAGTTAAATTAATAATATGGGATTTTTCTAAAAACTTTTATCCGCCTCTGATTAACAATGGACACGATAAAGCACACCTCAAAATTCTCGGTAGAATAACTTTAAAATCTTACTATTGCAGATTGAAATTTCTTACAACTGATTTTGTTTTATTACATATTTTTCTTCACATGTATTTTTCTAAACTATATGTGATTGATTACAATTACCTTTATATTATTCTATATGTATAATATATACTAGCATATAGAGAGGATATATTGAGCAAGCTCGATCATCAACTACAACCATTCACCCTTTCTTGAACACACCATCCCCATGACACTCCACCACCTTAATAATTGTCTAACACTTATATGATAAACCACCTCGACCTCTCAACCATCGTGATCACCATCATCACTGAAAACATATACTACCTATCATCATCCACTATAGCCTACCATTGATTTCCTCTTCTTCAACAATTCACAACCCACCACCATCAGTGTCTTTCATTTCTGTTTTCCCTCCTTGTTTGTGAGCTACCATCATCAAGTCCATCACCATCGACACACTCTACCACCGCTAGTCACCACGATCCACCACGTTAGAACACCTTCCTTCCTTCGGTTTTGATTGACTACCACACACCACGCTAACCTCCTCAATCGTACACCTTCGGCCGGTGTCACCACCTTCTACCATGTACCACCACAAATCTCTCTCTCCCTTCTATCCACGTCCAAGAAAAACCACCATGGTTAACAACCATCGAACGATTTCCAATTCTATTTCTGTTTTGACTCACAATCGACACCACCATAATCGTTTCCTTGCCTCATTGTGAACCACCACCACTATCACCCTAAACCATCACAACCGTAACCATTATCTCTCTCTCTCTCTACAATTCCTATATCGTAAAGCATAACTATCTTCAACCGATCACTACCATTCACACCCTTAACCATCGGCACCCCACAACCACCGTGACTATTGATGCTATTTTGCTGTGTACTTATGTTTCCTTTTACTGTTTCAAATCACCACCATAACCAACTATCGAGACACATCTAAACACCTCCAATATTATCACCTTGTTTTTTTTTTTTGCTTCTTGTTTTCTTCCTGAGTTCATCACCTTTATTAAAACCACCAAGAACACCACCATGATCAACTCCCTGCAACTACTATACGTGCTCGATCTTGTTCTTTCTCACTGTTATGGTTACTGCTATACCAATTAAAACTACTACGGTATTATTCTATTGCTATTTCTCTGACCTGGTTCGATTACACTCAATCATCACCATTGGAATTTTTTTTATTTAAATGTACTCCCACTTGCTGGCTAGTGAATATGGTGCACCCAGATTGTTCCTTCACATGAAGTACCAAATAAAAAAAAACAATTTGCGAATCTAATTACTGGACTCTTTTGAATCAGGTTTCAAGTTGGACAATTAAATGATACTTGGGCTTGTGTAATTCACTGTTGGGCCGAGGCATAATGGGACGAGATCATCATAGGATTGCTATTGTTGTCCGATGAAAGAAGATGGAGGAAAATCGGTATTTATGGGTTAAATGAATTTAGGTGTCTTTTTAAATCAGAAAAACACGAAACAGTTGGGTGGTTAGGGATGTTATCGTTATTCGGGAGGTCGTGGGTTCGAGCTCGGGCTGTGACATTTTTTTAGGAAGCTATTCTTTAAGGTACTATACTTATTATTATTATTATTATTATTATTATTATTATTATTACTATTATTATTATTATTATTATTATTATTATTATTATTATTATTATTATTATTATTATTATTATTATTATTATTATTATTATTATTATTATTATTATTATTATTATTGTTATTATTAGAACTATTATATTCATTATTATAAGTATTATTATTATTACTATCATTATTAAGTAAAAGCATTATGATTATAGATATTATAACTAATATTATACATATTTTATTATCATTAAAATTATCATCATTACTAGAATTATCATGATTTTTATCATAATTAGTATTATTTTTATCAATTATTTTATTATTTATTATTAGCATATCAAATAAAGATTTTCTATATTAAAATATATTTATGACATAAAACATAACTATACTAATATTTTTGTAATAAATAATATTTAGTAATTTAATGTATATAAAAATAAATATATCTAATTAAGTTACTAATGAAACATATAATTTATTAAAATAACATTTATATCACTAATAATATGAAAATCGTTCGATTTCAATTATATGTGTTAATTTATACATAAATGATATAGGTTCGTGAATCTGAGGCCAACCCTGCATTGTTCAATATCATCATATGTATTTTTACTACAAAATACATTATTGTGAGTTCATTTGATTCCCTTTTACTCTTTACATTTTTGGGACTGAGAATACATGCGCTACTTTTACAACTGCTTTATTAAATGCTTTTGAAATACATTTTGAACTGCGAATACATGAAATGCTTTTATAAATGCTTGACGAGATAGACACAAGCAAAACATTCCTAGAATGAATTATGTGGACGTGATAATTGCCACCACTGAATTATGTGGACGTGATAATTGCCACAATTGATATGAATATTTTTCCCCTGATTATTATTGCTTGGTAACCTAAGAATTAGGGAACATCACTAATTTTGAGAATTAGTGCACTCCTAATTGACGCGAATCCTAAAGGTTGCTACCGAGTTTAACACCCCCACCCAGAATGTTCACTAGACGGAAGGGCTAGTGGGCGTGGTGTTTAGTACTTCGAAGTTTATATGATTATTATACAGACGAGATGTTCTGTTTTGGGGATATTATTATGCGCATTATATGTTAAGGTCGGTTACCAAGCCAAGCAATGAAAGTAAAGTGAATGTTATGTATCGAGAGAATGATTTTATACACAGGTTATGTGTATGTTATTTTTGTGCACGAGATATGTGTACGGTTACTAAGATTTATGAAAAATGGATTGCGTACACGAGAGAGGTGTACTGTATTTAAAAGATATCGCATGTACATTACAGGTGGGTGTAGGATTCGGGCCCATTTGTACCATGCAGCATTTAAATCTTGTGGTCTATCAAAATGATGAATTTTATTATTTTATGATGAACTTATGAACTCACCAACCTTTTGGTTGACACTTTAAAGCATGTTTATTCTCAGGTATGAAAGAAATCTTCCGCTGTGCATTTGCTCATATTACATGGAGTCGTTTATGGCATATAGAGGTCAGAACCTCACAATGGGACCAACTGTTGAAGACTTCGTCCAGATGGATTAGGACGGGGCATTTCAAACATTATATGTATATTAACAATTACAATCTGTGTTCAAACCCTTCGAAATTCCTGAAGACACTTCAAATAATGAACAATCGAGATGATGATTCAACCATATGTTACCCACAGTCTTGCACCTGAAAAACTCTCGAAACCAAAGTCATAGTTTAACACGTATCCGTGTCAGATCCTTTCGCATTTATTAGCAAAAATAACTTTTCAATCCCTTTTCAATGTAGACACTTTTGTCACAGCTCCAGCAAATCAACTTCAATTGTTCATTCGGATAAGCCTTATTATAACAATTACCCCTTCATCATTGTTACCAGGGAATCTTTTATATCTCGCCACATTAGCAGTAAACTTACCAACAACTTCATTGATCTTTAAGCCTCTCCGAAAAATCACGATACTTATTCATTGAAACTCTATCAAGTACTCATCTACAACTTGTAACAAAAATTGCCATACCAGCTACTGGGAATCAGCAATCAGTATTTCGAATTTCGCAGCAATTTTATGCCAATAGTTATATATATACATATAACGTCTACCTCCAAGACTTACATACTTCGAATGTGAAGTTTCTGAAAAACACCCTGAACTGCGAACTAGTTCTCGAAATTTTGAAAAATGCTGAAGAAGCAGCAAAAACTGTAAACGACCTTAACAGTCAAAAGTTTGATGATAAAGATTAACGTGTTGACAAAGCTCAGAAAAAGAGAAGATTTGGAACAGAAAAACGGATTAAGCAAACCATGAAGGAGGCTGTGGACAAATCACAAAGACTAAACCTGCCTTCAAAGAATCCAAATGATTCAGTGTCTGCTGAAGTAATTAACGAATACCTTACTCCTAACTCTAAACCTTTACAGACAAATCTTCATCATCATCCATCGATGTTAGAAATTCTAAGATATCATCATATCTTTCATTATAAATATCTTCGATGTTCCTGAAGATATCTTCATAACAATTGTTATCCGAAATCATTTACCTCTTCGCACTACCTGTATTACATCATAAAAGAAACTATTTTAGTTTCTAAATTCTGAAATCTTCGAGTTTAAAATATGAATGTTTTTGAAGTAGTGTTGAGAACTGAAGCATGAGTTAGTATAATATAATGACACTTGATCAACGTGATTATATTACAGTAAGTCATGCTGAGTTTCTAATGGAACGTGATAAAGGTTCACAGATCATACCCTCATCGTGAACCATGTTACATAACTCTTTCATTCTATTTAACCTCTAAAAATATGAAGAAAATATTTTTTTGATGATTCAGTCTTTTTCAGATATTCTGGTAATTTGACAAATCAAATCGTGTTACTACCTTTCCTTTCTACTTTGTATATTATGATAATTCGAAACTCCATACCTACGAATTCGGGACCATTACTTGCGAAAAGAAAACAAAAGCATGAAGCTCCGAAATAGAAAGGGGATATAAATTGCAGCAAATAGGAGAAAACATCAACTGTGGATGCCAATGATTATAGAAAGACAGAAGCAGAGACATCGAAATATAAGGGAAGATACAAAACCTAACAACAAACCAGAAATTACAAATCGTATATATCGATGCATAAAGCAATATAAAGACACGAGAGAACTAAGAATACTATAAAACTAAGAGTATAGTAGAAGTAAAAAGTTTCTTCCGGCGGCAGATGAAAAAGAAGAATGACAGATATGAAAGTTAGGAGTATATCAAGAAGCAGAACTGGATAGAGCATATTGACGAATGCTTTAAAGTATGAGTTGAGGGAGAAAGAATAGAAGGTGTGAGTTGTGAAAAATAAGGAAACGAAGGGGGTGGATTTATAGTAAAATATCCGACAGAGTAATCGAGACGCATTTAACGAAAGAGGATTCTAATTTCCTTAATTACCGAAGCATCAAATATTAGTACGAAGATTTTCTCTAAATCCCTTGAACTCCGAAAATCAATCCTATCTACGTCAAAAGATATGACGAATGTACATTTATGCATTTCACTCTTTTGTGATAGCTTCACTCGTACTCTTCACAAAATCAAATTATTTTTTCTATATTACTCGATGATGATAAACCCTAATTTCCAACTCGTATGAGTCATGAAAACATACTTAATGTCAGCCATGACGATCCCACTTAAATTTCAGGACGAAATTACTTTAACGGGTAGAGACTGTGACAACCCAAAAATTTCTGACCAAATTTAAACTTGATCTTTATATGTTTCCGACACGATAAGCAAAGTCTGTAATGTTACAATCTCAAAAACTTGGAACTGTGTCCATGTAATCAATTACCATTTTGACTCTGCTTGACGATTCACGAACATTTATGTATATATAGATATGTATATATAATATATAGTTGTATTAACTAAAAACCTTAAAAAAGTATTTAATGAATAATACTTTACATAAACGTATTAGTTTATCGACGGAAATTAAAAGATAATATCAAATGATTGAATTATCAGATACAATGTGATATGATTACGGATCTATGTAGTAAGGTCCACTTTGATTTAAGAAATCCGTTCTTTTTAACAATATTCGGGAAATGGTAAAGTGATTTACATGTAAGAACAAAAGTGTCAATTAACGAGAACTAGACAAAGGTTGAAATGCCCCGTTCATATACATTATAAACGATTCACTATAGTTGATTACATCGCGAGGTATGTGACCTCTATATGATACATTATACAAACATTTCATTCATTTTTAAAAGATAACTTTTATTACATCAAAAGCTGACAGGCAATGCATACCATTTCATAATATCCAATCTATAAATGATCTAAACTGTCATTTACTTAATAATAATCTCTATTGAACTCAACGACTTGAATGCAATGTCTTTTGAAATATGCCATGAGTGACTCCAAGTAATATCTTTAAAATGAGAAAATGCACAGCGGAAGATTTCTTTAATACCTGAGAATAAACATGCTTTCAAGTGTCAACCAAAAGGTTGGTGAGTTCATTAGTTTATCGTAATCAATCATTTCCATAATTTTAATAGACCACAAGATTTTCATTTCCATTTCTCATAAATATACGTCCCATACATAGAGACAAAAATCATTCATATGGATTGAACACCTGGTAATCGACATTAACAAGATGCATATAGAATATCCCCATCATTCCGAGACTCCCTTCGGACATGATAAAATCGAAGTACTAAAGCAGTTCAAATTCTCTGACTGGGGTTTGTTAGTGCCCATAGATCTATCTTTAGGATTCGCGTCAACTAGGGTGTCTGTTCCCTAATTCTTAGATTACCAGACTAAAAGGGGCATATTCGGTATCGATCATTCAACCATATAATGTAGTTTCAATTACTTGTGTCTATTTCATCAAACATTTATAAAAGCGCATGTATTCTCAGTCCCAAAAATATATATTGCAAAAGCATTTAAAAAGGGAGACAAAATGAAACTCACAATACTGTATTTCGTAGTAAAAATACATATGACGTCATTGAACAAGTGCAAGGTTGGTCTCGGATTCACGAACCTATACTAAGTATATATATATATATATATATATATATATATTTATATGTTGGTCAATAACTGTCTAACAATTTAGGTCAGGTCATAGTGTATCACAATCCTAATGCTCGAGATCGATATGCAAAAGTCAACAAAAGTCAATTTGACCCAAGATGATTTACAAAATCTTATTCATGTTTATTATATAACTTAAATAGTCATTTTATATATTTAAATACATTTATCAATTTTTATTAGAGTAAAAATAATACAAGTCATTAATAAATAAAAATTTATTTTAAAAAAAATATATTAAAATTTATCCATGCTAAAAATATACTTTTATATATCTTATATAATATTATTTATGAAGTTCAATTAATATCGTAAAACTATAGTGATAGGTATTATTAATGTAATTGTATTACATGTAGTAAAAATATCTTTGTATCACATATTGATTTGATAAAATAATATCGATTAATAATAATAAGTGAAAGTTATATTATTTTATAATAATAATTATTATTATTTTACTAATAAAAATAATAATATCTATATTTATTAAAAATGATACTAATTATGATAAAATGATAATTTTTATTAATAATAGAACTAAAATGATAATAATAATAATGATATCTTATAATAACAATGATATTTCTATTAAAAATGATAATTTTTGTAAAATGATAATTTTAAAATTAATAATACTTTTAATAATAATAAAAATGATAAAAATAATAAAATCGATATTTTTTTCTTAAATTAATGTCTTACAATATTTTAATTTCATCATGGTACTCATACTCATTATTTTCCGATCAATTTGTTAATAGCTTTTAGTCGTCTTGTATATCGCGTTCATAATAATGATAATAATAGTAATCAAAATAATTAGATGTTTCTAATATTAGTTTTAATTACATTAATACTAATAATAATAAATACAATGATAATATTTAACGATAATACTAATAAATATTTTAATGATAATAATAATAATAATAATAATAATAATAATAATAATAATAATAATAATAATAATAATAATAATAATAATAATAATAATAATAATAATAATAATAATAATAATAATAATAATAATAATTAGATAAAAACTATAACGACTATAATAATGACGATAATACTAATCATTTTTAATAATAATAATACAAAAATTCAATTGACTATAACTTCTAATCCGTTCATCGAAACCATTCGATATCTAAATGAAAAGTTCTTAATTTTTCGCTAGCTTTCCAACGACATAGATATCTTATACCCTATCTCAACCGCATATGTAACTAATTCAGGATTCAACATAACCTATCTAATGGCAATATCAAAAATACAAGCATGCATAACACTATATACTCGAGCACTAGTCAGGGATACACTATTAATATATAAAAGTTAAGTTATGAGTGCTCACGTATCAATATTGAGATTTAATATTGCAGGAAAGGTACGTAAATGCAATGGAGATGATAAACACTAGATTGACCTCGTGAGCATACCCATGAACATTACCTATAACCTCCATAGTTATAACCCATAATTTTCTTAACTCTATCCCGCTCATAAAAACCCATTTTGAAATAACTCGCTCAAGACTTCGTCGTAGTATTTTATGTATAATACTAATAATAATAAGATTTTATAACAATAATAATAATAATAATAATAATAATAATAATAATAATAATAATAATAATAATAATAATAATAATAATAATAATAATAATAATAATAATAATAATAATAATAATAAGAATAATAATAATAAATTTAATATAAATAATACGGAGTATGATATATGTGTGTGTGCAGAGGTGAATTCGATCGAGTTTTATAGACCCGTTTGGTGGACCTCAGCTCCACGATTGCGAAGAGACAAAGGCCAAAAGCTACGCGATTGCGGAGCTTCCTGAATCCAGCTCACCCTCAATGATTTCAAGGCTGCCGACAGTTTTAATATATAATATTATATATTTATATAATTTATATAATTATATATATATTATATATTTATGTGCATAGTTAAATTATAAATTTAATTCCGATGTCTCGTACGTTAACACTCGACTAAAGTCCCGATTTCGGTTTTTCAAATGATGCCTCGTACGCTTAGAAAACTGGTATTTTATATTTCGTGTAATGTACCTTTATATATGACAAGACTCAAATCAATGAAAAACTATCCCACTCAAAATATAAATTATTCATTTGAGTGTTTTGATCATTTACTTCTATAAATCAACTTCTCATTGGTTATCAAAATATATTATTTTAGATCAAACGTTTTATATTATATTTCATCGCTTGTAATATATATATATATATATATATATATATATATATATATATATATATATATATATATATATATATATATATATATATATATATATATATATATATATATCTTTATTTTAAAAATAAATTTGTTCCTATATAGTTGAAGTATTTATTTAATAATACAATATTTAGTTTTTCAAAAATAATTATATTTTCAAGTTCATTTTGGAATCGTTTAGATAGTAGAAAAATATTATGTCGTATCATGTTTATGTTGTTGAAATAATATACATATATATAAATATATATATATATATATATATATATATATATATATATATATATATATATATATATATATATATATATATATATATATATATATATATATATATATATATATATATATATATATATGTATGTAATTTATAATACAAAGTTTTAATTAAATTCTTTAAAACTTTTGAACAAATTATCTTATAAAATGTTTTAATAATAAAGTTCTTCTTAAACCAAAATATTTGTGTACGTTTGAAACAATATTAAATAAATATGAAAACTTTGTTTTCCAAAACTAAATATATTTAAGAATCATTTCACTAAAAAGATTATAATAGTAGAAGTTGTTATATCATAAAACGTTTTAGGAAAACAAGATTAAATATACTCTTAATAGGTTTCAAGTCTTTAAACTAACGTTTGTTGGTGAAACGTGATATAAAGTCCAAAGGTTAGATAAACGTATGAAATCATCTTAATGTAAAATGTCGATATCCAACGTCTAAATTATTTACATTCCACGTTCCAACTTTAAGATGAAAGTTAAAATAGTTATCTTATTAAAATCACGAGGGAAATGTTGTAAAGCATGAATTGAAAATCAAATAGGAATCTCCACTAACTCTTGTCTAGTTCCCGTTAATTGACACTTTGTTCGTATATGTAAATCACTTTACCATCTTTCCGAATACTGTTAAAAAGAAAAGTTTCCTAAGTCAAAGTGGACTTCTCAACAGAGACTCATATTCATATAATGTATCTGATAAATCAATCATTTGATATTATCTTCTAATTCTATCGATAATCATATTAAAACAAATATGTTCACTTAAAGTATTATACATTTAATACTTTGTTAACGTTCTCAAATTATAATACATATATATACACATACATACATATACATATTCATATTAAATTGTATGATGATTCGTGAATCGTCGAAATTTGGTCGAGGGTAAATGAATGTATGAACACAGTTTAAAATTCTTGAGATTTAACTTAATAAACTTTGTTTATCGTGTCGGAATAATGTAAAGATAAAGTTTAAATTTGGTCGGAAATTTTCGGCTTGTCACAGTACCTACCCGTTAAAGAAATTTCGTCCCGAAATTTGATTGGAATGGTTATGGCTGACAATAAGTATGTCTTTGTGACACAAATGGGCTGAAAATTAAAGTTTTATCTTCATTGAGTAATATAGATAAAATAATTCGATTTCTGTGAAGAGTGCGAGTGAAGTTATTACAAAAGAGTGAAATAAGTAAGTGTAGATTCGTCATATCTTTTGACGTAGAAAGGATTGATTTTCCAGAGTTCAAGGGATTTGGAGAAAATCTTCGTAATAAGATTTGATTCTTCAGTAATCAAGGAAATTAGGATCCTCTTCGGTTAAATGCGATAATCTGCCTCGATTACTCTGTCAGATATTTCACTATAAATCCACCCCTTCGTTTCCTTTCAACTCACACCTTCTATTCTTTCTCCCTCAACTCATATTTTAAAGCATTCGTCAATATGCTCCATCCCATTCTGATCCTTGATATACTCCTAACTTTCATATCTGTCATTCTTCTTTTTCATCTACCACCGGAGAATTTTATTTACTTTTACTATTACCTTGGGGTTATAGTATTTTTAATTCTCCCATGCCTTTACGTTGCAATACGTATTGATATGCACGGTTTGTAATTTACGTGTTGTTGTCGAGCTTTATAGTTTCTTTTATATTCAAGGGTTCCATACTTTTGTCTCCTCTTCCCGACTTCAAGTCAAGCGAATAACGGTCTAGAATTCGTAGGTATGGATTTCGAAATGAACATAGTAAATGTTCTAAGAAGGAAATCGTAATGGCACGATCTTGATTTGTCAAATTACCAGAATATCCTAGAAAAGACCGAATCATCAAGAAATATTTTTTTTTATATGTTTAGAGGTTAAGTAGAATACAAGAGTCGTGTAATATGGCACATGATGACGTTATGATCTGTGAATCATCACATTCCATTTAGAAACTTAGCATGACTTACTGTAATATAATCACGTTGATCAAGTGTCATTATATTATACTAACTCATGCTTCAGCTCCCAACACCACTTCAAAACATTCATATTTTTAAACTCGAAAGTTTCAGAATTTAGAAACTAAAATCGTTTCTTTTATGATGTAATACAGATAACGTGAAGAGGTGAATGATTTCAGATAAGAATAATTATGGAAATATCTTCAAAAATATGGAGGATATTTATAATGAAAGATACGATGATATCTTAGAATTTCTAATATCAGAGGATGATGAAGAATATTGTCCGCAGGGGTCTAAAATCAGGAGCAAGGTGTTCGTTAATGACTTCAGCAGATACTGAATCATTTGGATTCTTTGAAGGCGGGTTTAGTCTTTGTTATTTATTCACAGCCTCTTTCATACTTTGCTCAATCCGTTTTCCAGTTCCAAACCTTCTCTTTTTCTGAGCTTTGCCAGCACACTATTCTTTATCATCAAACATTTTACTGTTAAGGTCGTTTATAGTTTTTGCAGCTTCATCAGCATTTCGAGAACTATTCCGCAGTTCGGGGTGTTTTTCAGAAACTTCACATTCGAAGTATGTAAGTCTGTTATATGTACACAAGTAACTGTTGGCGTAGACATGTTGTGAGATTTCAAAATACTGATTGCTAATTTCCGATGATTGGTATGAAAATTCTCGTTGCAAGATGCAGATGAATAAATGATAGGGTTTTGATAAATATAATGATTTTTGGGAAAAATCAAAGATCAATGGAGTTGTTGGTAAGTTTATTGCTAATATGGTGGAACATAAACGGTTCCCCGGTAATGATGGCGAAAGGGCAACATATATATCAAGGTTATAATAAGATATATATCAAGGTTATATTCTCGTTGCTGGAGCTGTGACAAAACTGGCTACTTTGAAAAGGAATCGCAAAGTTATTTTTGCTAATAAATGCCAAAGAATCTGACACGGATACGTGTTTAAACTTTTACTTTGGTTTCAAGAGTTCTTCAGGTTCATAACTGTGGGTAACATGTGGTTGGATCATCATCTCGATTGTTCATTATTTGAAGTGTCTTTCAGGGATTTCGAGGGGTTTAAACACAAATTGTAATCGTTAGTATACATATTATGTTCTACACAATTTTGAAGTGAATGTATAACCTTCAAAGATGTAGGAATCTAAGAGTGATGATACCGGTTGAATCTTGACTTAAATTTTGATTTGTCAAAATCTGAATACGTAATCAAATTTGGTTGAGAATGGTTGTTTTGATTTCTATAAAGAATGTATATTGTTGTGAAATTAGTGAGTATAGTTGATGATGGCTAAATCAGATTCGAAGAATGTATCATATTAATTGTGAATTTATATATCTCTCGGGTATTACCTTCCCGTTAAAAAAAATTTCACAATTAATATTTTATACAAAAGAATTTTATTATAGTCTTTATAAAAATATATATATGTATATATTTTTCTTCAGATGTAACATGGATTTAATGAGTTAATATTAAACTCATTTGATTTATGGTTCAAACTAGAATTGCATAATCTCTAAAAACTTTAGAACTTACATAACTTTTACGGAGTATTTCTTCAATGAAATTGAAATTATGAATCAATACTTCGTTACTTGTTGATGCATGATGTTGGTGTTCGTGGAGTTCTTGTAAACTTCGTAAGGTACGAATGATGTTATTTGAAAAGTTTCGAATACATCGATGATGAAAGTGTAAAATCAAACATATATTCGAATAATACACTTGATTTATTATGATTAGAATTTATTGAATTGAGACAGAGATTATAGTTAACAATGGTTATGTTGCGGATGAATGACGTACATTATTGCATTTTAGTAATATGAATTAACCGAGTAGTTAAGATTCACACATAATAGCTTAGTACGGAAAGATTTATTATGGTTTAAAAATTTATATATATAAGATATACATATAAATCCTTCAGTGGAAATGAGTTAATACTTCATAACTCGTTGAGATGACATACTTGTTGTTGATTTATAATGATATCCACTGTGAGTCTTGAACTGGCGGGGCTTATGATGTTAGAGGTGCTGCTGATTTCTGAAGATGTTGACGGTACTGTTGATGTTGTTGGTAAAACAAGTCTAGCTTTTAAATTGTGCACCATTCTATCAGGGTTTCTACTCTTCCTTCTATCATTTTGGTTCATTCATCTGATTTATGGTTAGGGCTAGAATAGATAATCTCTTAAGACTTTGGAGATTACATAATCGTCGCAGAGTATTTCTCCAATGAAGTTATGAATCAATACTTCATCGATTATTATTGTTGATACTCCTTGGTATCTATGGTGAGTATAATGTTGATGCTCGTGGGATATAGGTTGTGATGTTGAAGTGTGGGATACGGATGTTACTATTGGTGGTGGTGATGGTAGTACTGTTTATGCTGCTGGTCTTTGTAACCTTTGCACCATATTCTCCAAAGTCACTACTCGAGCGCGAAGCTCGTTGACTTCTTCTATTACACCGGGGTGATTGTCGGTTCGGACGAGCGGATAAATAAAATCTAGAATTTGATATAGTATATGTAGTGACTCGAACGTTTCCATGTTTATATATATATTAACTGAAATTGTTATTTACATGATTAAGTGTTTCCAACATGTTAAGCAATCAAACTTGTTAAGACTTGATTAATTGAAATAGGTTTCATATAGACATTTGACCATCCAAGTTGACCGGTGATTCACGAACGTTAAAACTTGTAAAAACTATATGATGACATATATATGGATATATATATATATAGTTAACATGATATTATGATAAGTAAACATATCATTAAGTATATTAACAATGAACTACATATGTAAAAACAAGACTACTAACTTAATGATTTTGAAACGAGACATATATGTAACGATTATCGTTGTAACGACATTTAATGTATATATATCATATTAAGATATATTAATACATCATGATATCATGATAATGTAATAATTTAACATCTCATTTGATTTAATAAATAATGGGTTAACAACATTTAACAAGATCGTTAACTTAAAGGTTTCAAATCAACATTTACATGTAACGACTAACGATGACTTAATGACTCAGTTAAAATGTATATACATGTAGTGTTTTAATATGTATTCATACACTTTTGAAAGACTTAAAGACACTTATCAAAATACTTCTACTTAACAAAAATGCTTACAATTACATCCTCGTTCAGTTTCATCAACAATTCTACTCGTATACACCTGTATTCATACTCGTACAATACACAGCTTTTAGATGTATGTACTATTGGTATATACACTCCAATGATCAGCTCTTAGCAGCCCATGTGAGTCACCTAACACATGTGGGAACCATCATTTGGCAACTAGCATGAAATATCTCATAAAATTACAAAAATATGAGTAATCATTCATGACTTATTTACATATAAACAAAATTACACATCCTTTATATCTAATCCATATACCAACGACCAAAAACACCTACAAACACTTTCATTCTTCAATTTTCTTCATCTAATTGATCTCTCTCAAGCTCTATCTTCAATTTCTAAGTGTTCTTCATAAATTCTACAAGTTCTAGTTTCATAAAATCAAGAATACTTCCAAGTTTGCTAGCTTACTTCCAATCTTGTAGAGTGTTCATCCAACCTCAAGAAATCTTTCTTATTTAAAGTAATATATCTTTATAATACAAGTTAATACTCATATTTAAACTTTTATTCAATTTCTATAACTATAACAATCTTATTTCGAGTGGAAATCTTACTTGAACTTGTTTTCGTGTCATGATTCTACTTCAAGAACTTTCAAGCCATCCAAGATCCTTTGAAGCTAGATCATTTCTTGTCACTTATAGTAGGTTTACCTACTAAACTTGAGGTAGTAATGATGTTCATAACATCATTCGATTCATACATATAAAACTATCTTATTCGAAGATTTGAACATGTAATCACTAGAACATAGTTTAGTTAATTCTAAACTTGTTCGTAAACAAAAGTTAATCCTTCTAACTTGAATTTTAAAATCAACTTAACACATATTCTATATCTATATGATATGCTAACTTAATGATTTAAAACCTGAAAACACGAAAAACACCGTAAAACCGGATATACGCCGTCGTAGTAACACCGCGAGCTGCTTTGGGTTAGTTAATTAAAAACTATGATAAACTTTGATTTAAAAGTTGTTATTCTGGGAAAATGATTTTTCTTATGAACATGAAACTATATCCAAAAATTATGGTTAAACTCAAAGTGGAAGTATATTTTCCAAAATGGTCATCTAGACGTCGTTCTTTCGACTGAAATGACTACCTTTACAAAAACGACTTGTAACTTATATTTTCGACTATAAACCTATACTTTTTATATCTAGATTCATAAAATAGAGTTCAATATGAAATCATAGCAATTTAATTCACTCAAAACGGATTTAAAACGAATAAGTTATGGGTAAAACAAGATTGGATATTTTTTCTTGTTGTAGCTACGTGAAAATTGGTAACAAATCTATATTAATCATATCCTAGCTAACTTATATTGTATTATACATGTATTCTAATATATTATGTAATCTTGGGATACCATAGACACGTATGCAAATGTTTTGACATATCATATCGACCCATGTGTATATATTATTTAGAACAACCATAGACACTCTATATGTAGTAATGTGGGAGTTAGCTATACAGGGTTGAGGTTGATTCCAAAAATATATATACTTTGAGTTGTGATCTAGCCTGAGATGTGTATACACTGGGTCGTGGATTGATTCAAGATAATATATATCAATTTTTTTGTGTACATCTAACTTTGGACAACTAGTTGTAGGTTACTAACGAGGACAGCTGACTTAATAAACTTAAAACATCAAAATGTATTAAAAGTGTTGTAAATATATTTTGAACATACTTTGATATATATGTACATATTTGTTATAGGTTCGTGAATCGACCAGTGGCCAAGTCTTACTTCCCGACGAAGTAAAAATCTGTGAAAGTGAGTTATAGTCCCACTTTTAAAATCTAATATTTTGGGATGAGAATACATGCAGTTTTATACATGTTTTACGAAATAGATACAAGTATTTGAAACTACATTATATGGGTGAATGCTCGAAGTCGAATATGCCCCTTTTGCTTGGTAACCTAAGAATTAGTAAACCGATCTACTAATTGACGCGAATCCTAAAGATAGATCTATTGGGCCTAACGAACTCCATCCAAAGTACCGGATGCTTTAGTACTTCGAATTTATTTTTATCATGTCCGAAGGATTTCCCGGAATGATAGGGGATATTCTTATATGCATCTTGTTAATGTCGGTTACCAGGTGTTCACCATATGAATGAATTTTACCTCTATGTATGGGATGTATATTGAAATATGAAATCTTGTGGTCTATTATTATGATTTGATAATATATAGGTTAAACCTATAACTCACCAACATTTTTGTTGACGTTTTAAGCATGTTTATTCTCAGGTGATTATTAAGAGTTTCCACTGTTGCATACTAAAATAAGGACAAGATTTGGAGTCCATGCTTGTATAATATTATGTAAAAACTGCATTCAAGAAACTTATTTTTGATGTAATATATTCTTATTGTAAACCATTATGTAATGGTCGTGTGTAAACGGTATATTTTAGATTATCATTATTTGATAATCTACGTAATGCTTTTTAAACCTTTATAGATAAAATAAAGGTTATGGTTGTTTTAAAAATGAATGCAGTCTTTGAAAAACGTCTCATATAGAGGTCAAAACCTCGCGACGAAATTAATTAATATGGAACGTTTATAATCAATATGAACGGGACATTTCAGTTGGTATCCGAGCGTTGGACTTAGAGAACCAGAAAATTGCATTAGTGTATCTTACCGAGTTTGTTAGGATGCATTAGTAAGTTTGGACTTCGACCGTATTTTTCTTCAAAAACGATTGCTTAACATTTTTGTTGTTGGAAACTATATATTATTAACATGTAAATATTATGTGATATATTAATCTCTTAACGTGTTTGATATTGTGTGATAGATGTCTACCTCTAGTACAAATCCCATTGATTCACCTAATAATAATGAAGAATCAAATATATTTTAGGAAGATTCACAAATTCCCGAAGAGGAACCGGAAGAAGAGGAACCGGAAGAGGAGGAACCGGAAGAAGAGGAACCAGAAGAGGAGGAATCAGAAGAGGAGGAACTAGAAGAAGAAGAGGTTTCGGAGGAAGAAATATTGATACCTATAGTAAATCGATTAAATAAAAGAAAATCTTCAACCAATGGACCAAAGTTAATAATTGTCAATGGTGTTTCCGCCGAGGAAGCAAAATATTGGGAGGATTACCAATTTTTCGATGAATCGGATCCCGATGAGGATTCCGATGATGTTATAGAAATTACCTTGACCCAATTTAATAAAGCGAAAGAAAATAATAAGGGAAAAGGTATAAAAATAGAGAAACCCGATTCCAACCCCGATGAACTTTATATGTATCGACAACATCCGTATTTCCTAAAATGTAACAATGACCCGGGAACCTCTAAACCACCAGGTTTTTCTAAACCATTATGGAAAACGACGGCTCGTATTAGAGGAACATCATATATTCCTAGAAAAATAGGAAAACGAACCAAGTCCGAAGAAGAAGAAACTAGTGATTCAGATTAGAGGGTTGTAATCATGTTGTGTATTATATGTATTGTACTGTGCTTGTACTTTTATGTTCTATGTAAAAATTTCTTGTATTGTTTGTTATTTATCTTTTACGAATCTAATCCTTGTCTATTTTACAGTATAAAAACAAAATGGACGTTAAGGGTAGACGACCGAATATTTTAGAAGACCTACCAGAGGATATGATTGAGGAAATCTTGTCTAGAGTCGGTCAGAATTCGTCAGCACATTTAGTTATGGCGAAATTAACTTGTCAAACATTTGAAAGACTTTCCGAAAATGCCTTAGTTTATAAAAGGTTTTCCTTTGATAGGTGGGGTATATCACATTGGGGAGACTGTAAGTTACGACGTGTTTTCTTTAAAGCATTAAATGCGGGGAACCCAAATGCAATTTTACGCTACGGGTTAAGAACCTATTTTGACTCAACATATCCCAACATAGGATTTCGTGAATTAGAAAGAGCTTCTAACATGCAACATAAAGAAGCATGAGAAAAAGGATATCGGATTGCAGCTTTTAAATAAAACTTTCCCACAAGTGACGGATTCAGTAGTTGGGGTGAGAAACAAGGTTTTTAGATTATTACGGGGCTGTTGGACATTACGAAACCCTCGTCCTTTTGACGACATTACAACATGCTGCCTAGCCAATGGTCATAACGGTTATTTTCCACAAAACCAAGGATGGGAAGTCGTCTTAGTAAAACCAGAATGCATGACTTGTTTCTGGACTTATGAATTACGTGTCTTTATTTCCTTTGCTGAACAACTTGCGTATTAACTAGATTTATCTTCAAAACTGTCCTGTATCAAAGTGTACTATATTTCATGTTATATGTAATATAGCGAAGTTGTAAGTTTGAAGAATATTTATATGTGATATATTATTATAATCAGTTTTTCATATGGAATTGTAGTAGTTGAATTGTATATTAGCTACTAAGTATGAACTTAACGGGTAGGTAGTACCCGAATTTAAACTTATAACACGCTAATATAAAGAAAAAGCTTTTATAAATGAGTTCATATTATGCTACGAAATACTATTGACTACTCTTAATATTCTGTATGATTAACTCGATTCAGTTGTATATTTTGAAGGAAATGGCACCGACTACTCGACACACCATGAATATGAACGAAGAGAAATTTCGTACCTTTCTTGCTGCAAACATAGCCGCAGTACAGGCTGCGCTACATACCAACAATAACGCTGAATCTAGCAATGCAGCTAACGGCGCAAGAAATCGTGTAGGATGCACCTACAAAGAATTCACTGCCTGCAAACCTTTGGAATTTGATGGAAACGAAGGACCAATTGGATTGAAACGGTGGACCGAGAAAGTCAAATCGGTGTTTGCCATAAGTAAGTGTACTGAAGAGGACAAAGTTAAGTACGCTACGCATACCTTCACAGGTAGTGCGTTAACGTGGTGGAACACCTATCTTGAACAGGTAGGACAAAATGCTGCTTACGTACTACCGTGGTCGGCATTCAAGCAATTGATGAACGAGCAGTACAGTCCTAGAAACGAAGTCAATAAACTCAAGTCAGAACTTAGAGAGTTACGAACACAAGGGTTCGACGTTACCACATATGACCGACGATTTACAGAGTTGTACCTATTGTGTCCGGGAGCATTCGAAGATGAAGAAGAGAAGATCGACGTGTTTGTAAAAGGGTTACCAGTAAGGATTCAAGAAGATGTGAGTTCACACGAGCCCGCTTCTATACAGAAGGCAAGTCGAATGGCTCATAAACTCATAAATCAGATTGAGGGAAGAATTAAAGAGCAGGAGGCCGAAGAAGCCAACACGAAACAACTCTAGAGGAAGTGGGAGGAAAACGGTGACAAGAGTCACCAGTACAACAACAATAACAATTACAACCACAATTGCAACAACTATCCCAACAACCGCAACAACAATCGCAACAATAACCGCAATCTTAACAATAACTACAACAAACATCCCAAAAACAACAACAACAACAACAACAACAACAACTACAACAACTGTTTCAACAACAATAACAATCCCAACAACAACCTCAATAACAACAACGGTAACAAAAACCAAAAACAGCCATGTCATAGGTGTGAAGAAAATCATCAGGGATTTTGCACTACATTTTGCAACAGGTGTAAAAGAAATGGTCATAGCGCGACAAAGTGTGAGGTCTACGGACCAAAGTTTAACAGAACTAAAGGAACAAATAATGCCGGAACAAGTAATGCCGAAACGAATAGTGTCGGAGCAAGTAATACCAACGCTGTTTGTTATAAATGTGGAAAACCGAGCCACATTATTAGAAATTGCCCGAATCAGGGGAATACTAATGGGCAGGGCCGTGGAAGAGTTTTCAATATTAATGCGGCAGAAGCACAGGAAGACTCGGAGCTTGTTACGGGTACGTTTCTTATTGACGATAAATCTGCTTATGTTTTATTTAATTCGGGTGCGGATAGAAACTATATGAGTAGAGAATTTTGTGTTAAATTAAGTTGCCCTTTGGCGCCTTTGGATAGTAAATTTTTACTCGAATTAGAAAATGGTAAATTAATTTCAGCAGATAATATATGTCGAAATCGAGAAATTAAACTGGTTAGCGAAACATTTAAGATTGACTTGATACCAGTAGAGTTAGGGAGTTTTGATGTGATAATCGGTATGGACTGGTTGAAAGAAGTGAAAGCAGAGATCGTTTGTTACAAAAATGCAATTCGCATTATACGAGAAAAAGAAAAACCCTTAATGGTGTACGGAGAAAAGAGCAACGCGAAGTTAAATCTTATTAGTAACCTGAAGGCACAAAAACTAATAAGAAAAGGTTGCTATGCTGTGCTAGCACACGTCGAGAAAGTCAATTCCGAAGAAAAGAACATCAATGATATTCCTGTCGCAAAAGAATTTCCCGATGTATTTCCAAAAGAATTACCGGGACTACCTCCACACCGATCCGTTGAATTTCAAATAGACATTGTACCGAGAGCTGCACCAATAGCTCATGATCCATACAGACTCGCACCTAGTGAAATAAAGGAACTTCAAAGCCAATTACAAGAACTTTCAGAGCGTGGTTTCATTCGACCAAGCACATCACCGTGGGGAGCTCCTGTTTTGTTTGTCAAGAAGAAAGATGGTACATTCAGGTTGTGTATCGACTACCGAGAGTTGAACAAACTTACCATCAAGAACCGCTACCCACTACCGAGAATCGACGACTTATTTGATCAACTACAAGGCTCGTCTGTTTATTCGAAGATCGATTTACGTTCTGGATATCATCAAATGCGGGTGAAGGAGGATGATATCCCAAAGACTGCTTTTAGGACGCGTTACTGTCATTATGAGTTTATGGTTATGCCGTTTCGATTGACTAACGCACCAGCTGTGTTCATGGACCTCATGAACCGAGTGTGTGGGCCATATCTTGACAAGTTTGTCATTGTTTTCATCGATGACATACTTATTTACTCGAAGAATGATCAAGAGCACGAAGAACATTTGAGAAAAGTGCTAGAATTGCTGAGAAAAGAAAAACTGTATGCTAAGTTTTCAAAGTGTGCATTTTGGTTGGAAGAAGTTCAATTCCTCGGTCACATAGTGAACAAAGAAGGTATTCAGGTGGATCCAGCAAAGATCGAAACCGTTGAAAAGTGGGAAACCCCAAAAACTCCGAAACACATACACCAGTTTTTAGGACTAGCGGGTTACTACAGAAGGTTCATCCAAGACTTTTCCAGAATAGCAAAACCCTTGACTGCATTAACGCATAAAGGGAAGAAATTTGAATGGAAAGATGAACAAGAGAAAGCGTTTCAATTGTTAAAGAAAAAGTTAACTACGGCACCTATATTGTCATTACCTGAAGGGAATGATGATTTTGTGATATATTGTGACGCCTCAAAGTAAGGTCTCGGTTGTGTATTAATGCAACGAACGAAAGTAATTGCTTATGCGTCTAGACAATTGAAGATTCATGAACAGAATTATACGACGCATGATTTGGAATTAGGCGCGGTTGTTTTTGCATTAAAGACTTGGAGGCACTACTTATATGGGGTCAAAAGTATTATATATACCGACCACAAAAGTCTTCAACATATATTTAATCAGAAACAATTGAATATGAGGCAGCGTAGGTGGATTGAATTATTGAATGATTACGACTTTGAGATTCGTTACCACCCGGGGAAGGCAAATATGGTGGCCGACGCCTTGAGCAGGAAGGACAGAGAACCCATTCGAGTAAAATCTATGAATATAAAGATTCACAATAACCTTACTACTCAAATAAAGGAGGCGCAACAAGGATTTTTAAAAGAGAGAAATTTAAAGGATGAAATACCCAAAGGATCGGAGAAGCATCTTAATATTTGGGAAGACGGAACCCGGTATAGGGCTGAAAGGATTTGGGTACCAAAATTTGGAGATATGAGAGAAATGGTACTTAGAGAAGCTCATAAAACCAGATACTCAATACATCCTGGAACGAGGAAGATGTACAAGGATCTCAAGAAACATTTTTGGTGGCCGGGTATGAAAGCTGATGTTGCTAAATACGTAGGAGAATGTTTGACGTGTTCTAAGGTCAAAGCTGAGCATCAGAAACCATCAGGTCTACTTCAACAACCCGAAATCCCGGAATGGAAAAGGGAAAACATTACCATGGATTTCATCACTAAATTGCCAAGGACTGCAAGTGGTTTTGATACTATTTGGGTAATAGTTGATCGTCTCACCAAATCAGTACACTTCCTGCCAATAAGAGAAGATGACAAGATGGAGAAGTTAGCGCTACTGTATTTGAAGGAAGTCGTCTCCAGACATGGAATACCAATCTCTATTATCTCTGATAGGGATGGCAGATTTATTTCAAGATTCTGGCAGACATTACACCAAGCATTAGGAACTCGTCTAGACATGAGTACTGCCTATCATCCACAAACTGATGGGCAGAGCGAAAGGACGATACAAACGCTTGAAGACATGCTACGAGCATGTGTTATTGATTTCGGAAACAGTTTGGATCGACATCTACCGTTAGCAGAATTTTCCTACAACAACAGCTACCATTCAAGCATTGAGATGGCGCCATTTGAAGCACTTTATGGTAGAAAGTGCAGGTCTCCAATTTGTTGGAGTGAAGTGGGGGATAGACAGATTACGGGTCCGGAGATAATACAAGAAACTACCGAGAAGATCATCCAAATTCAACAACGGTTGAAAACCGCCCAAAGTCGACAAAAGAGCTACGCCGACATTAAAAGAAAAGATATAGAATTTGAAATTGAAGAGATGGTCATGCTTAAGGTTGCACCTTAGAAAGGCATTGTTCGATTTGGTAAATGAGGTAAATTAAATCCAAGGTATATTGGACCATTCAAGATTATTGATCGTGTCGGACCAGTAGCTTACCGACTTAAGTTACCTCAACAACTCGCGGCTGTACATAAACCTTTCCACGTCTCGAATTTGAAGAAATATTTTGCTAAAGAAGATCTCACTATTCCGTTAGACGAAATCCAAATCAACGAAAAACTTCAATTCATCGAAGAACCCGTCAAAATAATGGATCATGAGGTTAAAAGACTTAAACAAAACAAGATACCAATTGTTAAGTTTCAATGGAATGCTCGTAGAGGACCCGAGTTCACCTGGGAATGAGAAGATCAAATGAAGAAGAAATACCCGCACTTATTTCCAGAAGATACGTCAACACCTCCAACTACTTAAAATTTCGGGACGAAATTTATTTAACGGGTAGGTACTGTAGTGACCAGAACTTTTCCATGTTTATATATATCAAATGAAATTGTTATTTACATGATTAAGTGTTTCCAACATGTTAAGCAATCAAACTTGTTAAGACTTCATTAATTGAAATAGGTTTCATATAGACATTTGACCATCCAAGTTGACCGGTGATTCACGAACGTTAAAACTTGTAAAAACTATATGATGACATATATATGGATATATATATATTTAACATGATATTATGATAAGTAAACATATCATTAAGTATATTAACAATGAACTACATATGTAAAAACAAGACTACTAACTTAATGATTTTGAAACGAGACATATATGTAACGATTATCGTTGTAACGACATTTAATGTATATATATCATATTAAGATATATTAATACATCATGATATTATGATAATGTAATAATTTAACATCTCATTTGATTTAATAAACAATGGGTTAACAACATTTAACAAGATCGTTAACTTAAAGGTTTCAAATCAACATTTACATGTAACGACTAACGATGACTTAACGACTCAGTTAAAATGTATATACATGTAGTGTTTTAATATGTATTCTTACACTTTTGAAAGACTTCAAGACACTTATCAAAATACTTATACTTAACAAAAATACTTACAATTACATCCTCGTTCAGTTTCATCAACAATTCTACTCGTATACACCCGTATTCGTACTCGTACAATACACAGCTTTTAGATGTATGTACTATTGGTATATACACTCCAATGATCAGCTCTTAGCAGCCCATGTGAGTCACCTAACACATATGGGAACCATCATTTGGCAACTAGCATGAAATATCTCATAAAATTACAAAAATATGAGTAATCATTCATGACTTATTTACATATAAACAAAATTACACATCCTTTATATCTAATCCATATACCAACGACCAAAAACACCTACAAAAACTTTCTTTCTTCAATTTTATTCATCTAATTGATCTCTCTCAAGTTCTATCTTCAAGTTCTAAGTGTTCTTCATAAATTCTACAAGTTCTAGTTTCATAAAATCAAGAATACTTCCAAGTTTGCTAGCTTACTTCCAATCTTGTAGAGTGATCATCCAACCTCAAGAAATCTTTCTTATTTACAGTAATATATCTTTCTAATATAAGGTAATACTCATATTCAAACTTTGATTCAATTTCTATAACTATAACTATAACAATCTTATTTCGAGTGAAAATCTTACTTGAACTTGTTTTCGTGTCATGATTCTACTTCAAGAACTTTCAAGCCATCCAAGATCCTTTGAAGCTAGATCATTTCTTGTCACTTCTATTAGGTTTACCTACTAAAGTTGAGGTAGTAATGATGTTCATAACATCATTCGATTCATACATATAAAACTATCTTATTCGAAGATTTGAACATGTAATCACTAGAACATAGTTTAGTTAATTCTAAACTTGTTCGTAAACAAAAGTTAATCCTTCTAACTTGACTTTTAAAATCAACTTAACACATGTTCTATATCTATATGATATGCTAACTTAATGATTTAAAACCTGAAAACACAAAAAACACCGTAAAACCGGATATACGCCGTCGTAGTAACACCGCGGGCTGCTTTGGGTTAGTTAATTAAAAACTATGATAAACTTTGATTTAAAAGTTGTTATTCTGAGAAAATGATTTTTCTTATGAACATGAAACTATATCCAAAAATTATGGTTAAACTCAAAGTGGAAGTATGTTTTCCAAAATGGTCATCTAGACGTCGTTCTTTCGACTGAAATGACTACCTTTACAAAAACGACTTGTAACTTATATTTTCGACTTTAAACCTATACTTTTTCTGTCAAGATTCATAAAATAGAGTTCAATATGAAACCATAGCAATTTGATTCACTCAAAAGGATTTAAAACGAATAAGTTATGGGTAAAACAAGATTGGATATTTTTTCTTGTTGTAGCTAAGTGAAAATTGGTAACAAATCTATATTAATCATATCCTAGCTAACTTATATTGTATTATACATGTATTCTAATATATTAAGTAATCTTGCGATACCATAGACACGTATGCAAATGTTTTGACATATCATATCGACCCATGTGTATATATTATTTGGAACAACCATAGACACTCTATATGTAGTAATGTGGGAGTTAGCTATACAGGGTTGAGGTTGATTCCAAAAATATATATACTTTGAGTTGTGATCTAGCCTGAGACGTGTATACACTGGGTCGTGGATTAATTCAAGATAATATATATATCAATTTTTTTCTGTACATCTAACTTTGGACAACTAGTTGTAGGTTACTAACTAGGACAGCTGACTTAATAAACTTAAAATATCAAAATGTATTAAAAGTGTTGTAAATATATTTTGAACATACTTTGATATATATGTACATATTTGTTATAGGTTCGTGAATCGACCAGTGGCCAAGTCTTACTTCCCGACGAAGTAAAAATCTGTGAAAGTGAGTTATAGTCCCACTTTTAAAATCTAATATTTTGGGATGAGAATACATGCAGTTTTATAAATGTTTTACGAAATAGACACAAGTATTTGAAACTACATTATATGGGTGAATGCTCGTAGCCGAATATGCCCCTTTTGCTTGGTAACCTAAGAATTAGTAAACCGATCTACTAATTGATGTGAATCCTAAAGATAGATCTATTGGGCCTAACAAACCCCATCCAAAGTACCGGATGCTTTAGTACTTCGAATTCGTTTTTATCATGTACGAAGGATTTCCTTGAATGATAAGGGATACTCTTATATGCATCTTGTTAATGTCGGTTACCAGGTGTTCACCATATGAATGAATTTTATCTCTATGTATGGGATGTATATTGAAATATGAAATCTTGTGGTCTATTATTATGATTTGATAATATATAGGTTAAACCTATAACTCACCAACATTTTTTTTGACGTTTTAAGCATGTTTATTCTCAGGTGATTATTAAGAGCTTCCGCTGTTGCATACTAAAATAAGGACAAGATTTGGAGTCCATGCTTGTATGATATTATGTAAAAACTGCATTCAAGAAACTTATTTTTGATGTAATATATTCTTATTGTAAACCATTATGTAATGGTCGTGTGTAAACCGTATATTTTAGATTATCATTATTTGATAATCTACGTAATACTTTTTAAACCTTTATAGATAAAATAAAGGTTATGGTTGTTTTAAAAATGAATGCAGTCTTTGAAAAACGTCTCATATAGAGGTCAAAACCTCGCGACGAAATCAATTAATATGGAACATTTATAATCAATATGAACGGGACATTTCAGTATATAATAGTGCTGGAAATGAGAGAGAAAATGGTGTTTCGGACAGGTTCGCCGGTAAGTGCTTCAGGTTCATCGCCAAGAGGGTAATGTGGTGGGTGGAAAGGATCGCCTTCTTCTTGTCTCCAATGATTAAGGAGGCTACGAATGTGAAGACCCGTCCTAATCCATCCGGACGAAGTCCATATCGATTATAAACGATTCACAACAGTTGATTACATCGCGAGGTACTTGACCTCTATATGATACATTTTACAAACATTGCATTCGTTTTGAAAAGACAATCTTTCATTACATTTAAAGTTGACAGACATGCTTACCATTTCATAATATATTCAACTATAATTGACTTAATAAAGATCTTGATAAACTCAACGACTCGAATGCAACGTCATTTGAAATATGTCATGAATGACTCCAAGTAATATCTTTTAAATGATCAAATGCACAGCGGAAGATTTCTTTCGTACCTGAGAATAAACATGCTTTAAAGTGTCAACCAAAAGGTTGGTGAGTTCATCAGTTTATCACAAATAATCATTTCATAAATTTAATACACCACAAGATTTCATATTTTCAATTCTCATAAACATACGTCCCATGCATAGAGACAAAAATCATTCATATGGATTGAACACCTGGTAACCGACATTCACAATAAGCATATAAGAATATCCCCATCATTCCGGGATCCTCCTTCGGACATGATATAAATTTCGAAGTACTAAAGCATCCGGTACTTTGGATGGGGCATGTTGGGCCTGATAGATCTATCTTTAGAGTTCGCGTCAATTAGGGTGTCTGTTCCCTAATTCTTACATTACCAGACTTAATAAAAAGGGCATATTCGATTAGATAATCCAACCATAGAATGTAGTTTCGATCACTTGTGTCCATTTCGTAAAACATTTATAAAAGCAGCGCATGCATTCTCAGTCCCAAAAATATATATTGCGAAAGCATTTAAAAAGGGAGTAATGAAAACTCACCATACTGTATTTTGTAGTAAAAATACATATAGCGACATTGAAAAACTAAACAATGCAGTGTTGGCCTTGGATTCACGAACCTATATCATTTGTGTATATATATTAATACATATAATCGTATTCGAGCAGATTTATATATTATAACTTAAATTATATATTATACTTATTTAGTTTGTGTATATATTCAAAATGAGTTATATCTATATAGTTATATTAATATATCCATATTTATTTATATACATAATTATTTAGTGTTATAATTAAAATTAATAGTTTGTTATATGTATGTTTTTAAGTAGATAATATTAGTAAGTTTTATTTATATTGTTATGTGAAATATTTGTATATGTAATAAATATAGAATATTTATATGTTTAAAATGATAGTTTCGACAATAATGATTTACTAATAATAATAACTTTCTTAATATCGATAATACTAATAATAATAACGATATTGTTAAAATTGATACTTATGTTAAAAATAATAATAGTAAAAGTAATAATTACAAAAATGATATTAATACTAATATTAATGAAAAATAATAATAACTTGTATTGTTTTCATAATAATAATAAAAACCATATTGATAATGATAATCGTTTTAATCATAATAATTGTGATGCTAATACTAACACTTATGATAATGTTAATACTCTTAATTTTAATTAATGATAGTAATACTTCTAAATGTTTAGTAATAACAATAATTTTCATATTTGTACTTATGATCAATATATATATATATATATATATATATATATATATATATATATATATATATATATATATATATATATATATAATAATATATATATATATATATATATATATATATATATATATATATATATATAATTATAATCCTTATATTCATTTTTATCATAAACAATCATAATACTAGTAATGATAATAGCCTAATTTTTAATGATAATTAAGATAACAATAAATAACATAATGATAACAATAATTAATAATAAAGATAATAATAATAATAATAAATACGGTGATAACTACCTCATGAAGCCCCTTCAAAAAAAAATGGCAGATACGGAACTCGAACCCAAGACCTCTCACTTAAACACCCACCCCCTAAACCACTCCTCCATTTCTATTTTTCCATATCAAAACAGTTTCTTCTTAATTATAAACTGTGTCGTCTGATCATCTTGTCCCAACTTCAAACACAGCCCAATTACACAACCCTCAGCCCAAGTTGAAAAGGGAACTCGGCCCAACTATCCAAATACTTACACGGCCCAACTTGTCACTAGTAGCCTGTGACCCAACAGGCCCAAACTTTTAGCACAAACCAAACAGCTCTCCTGATAAATAAAAAAATATACTGTAGTGGCCTGGGTTTGAACTCAGAACCTCTCGGTAACCTCCCAACACCCTTAACCGTTCCTCTATTTCTAATTATCTGAATTAAATCACGGATTAAATGTTTTAACCCTTCTCTGACTGTATCTTTCTTCATTATCTAACCTTCATCATCATATATCATTTCGTTAAAACACCTGTCACCAACATCATGCGTATATTATCCACTAACATCATCATAGTGTCATCATCCATATATTCACCCTCAATTCAATAACATCTTTATCATTACTGTCCACCTAATCAACAACATGCCATCATTATCATAATACTTCTTTAACATCATTATCCTATTCTTCTCATTAACTAATGTAATACCCATCCTCTAAATCAACGTGTTTTGTGATTACTCAAACAAAAAGAAAAGGCACAGCAGTAATAATAACCATGGTTCTCGAAGGGTTATAGATTTGTGGTTTTCGAACTAGGATCAAAATAAAAACAAACATATAGCAGCGGCTTCGTGAAAAAGAAATGAAGATAGCAGTTTTGATGTTGTGTTTGGTTTAATTTAGATTGAGTAACTTTAATTACGTGTATCTCTACTATCTCATAAATAATTCCAAGTGGGGTTGTTTAATCGAAATATGGTAACAAATCTAGCAGAGGTTCGGTCCAAAAGGTAATACATCGACCCAACTGCATTTTTAATCAACAAAGTGGGATACGACTCATAATTTAATCCACTATCCTGCTTTTAATAAAGTTGATCGAGGATTTTCTATGGTGTGGGGTTCGGTCACTCAAGGACAGCAGTAACACTTATCTCTCAACATATATATATATTTACATATCAATTATCAAGAAAAAATAAAACAATGACCCCATGCTTGTCGGCCATGAAGTCCCACTAGTTCCCACATGTTGCACTTAATAATCATTTGTAGCTGTAGTAGGAATATTAACCTAGCATGGAGGGGAAAGTTTATGATTTTATGAGGAAAGAAAAAAAAAATACAAGGTGGCTGCTAGTTTCTCGATCTTTTAGTATCGATAGAAGAAAAGAAAAAAAAATGTAGAAGGTGATGAAGTAGAGATCATGGTTGAGGTGTGTTATGTCGACAGAAAATAGAAGTGTGGTTTCGTGGTGGTTACCTGGGTTTGGTTGTATGGCTTTCGAATAACAAGAACAGAAACATAATAATAACGGTAATCTCCGGTTACTAACAAATAATCAAGGTGGTTTGCGACTTTGTATTCTAATACTTAGTAAGAAAGTAAAAGGGTTGGTCATGACCTGAATAGAAACAGCATAGCTCAAGCAGGTTGTTGTGGTTGCAGCTTGATCAGAAAGAAGATAGTTGTAGTAGTTGAAGTTCGATGAAGGTGCTGAAATGGGTTTGAAATGGTTTGGAAGGTGTCAGTTTATTCAAAAATAAAACGGGTTTCCTATATGCTTATGTATTTATATAAACATAGAGGTGGTGGTGGTGAATCGTTGGTGGTGACGATCGAAGAAGAAAAAGAGAAGTGAGATGAAGGGAGTAATCTCATTTCATGTATGTGTAACATATGTATGTATATTAGATATACAGAAAAATGATGAAGTGAATTGAAAACAAAATAATAATAATTCAAGTCACGGGTGTAATATTTCATCAATCATAATATAATTATATTAATTAGAAATCAGTGACTGGAATAATTTGAAGGAAAAGAACAACACTATCAAATCAATTCAGGGATGAATTAATTGATTCCACACACACACAAAATAATATTACCACATAACTATTTATATGAAATGAATTATCATAAATTTCTTATATACATATTATTTACAAATAATTGTTCGTGAATCGTCGGGCATAGTCTAAGGTGAACTGGATATATGAACATAGTTCTAAAAGTTTCGAGACTCATCATTATAGACCTTGCTTATCGTGTTGGAAACATATAAAGATTAAGTTTAAATTTGGTCGGAAATTCCCGGGTCATCACAGTACCTACCCGTTAAAGAAATTTCGTCCCGAAATTTGAGTGAGGTGGTCATGACTAACAATAAAAATGTTTTCATGACAACTATGAGTTGATAAATGGAGTTTTATCATTATTGAGTAATATGGATAAAACCATTTGATTTTGTGAAGAGTACGAGTGAAGCTATCACAAACAAAAAAATATGAAATGAGTAGATATAGATTCGTCATATCTTTTGACGTAGATAGGATTGATTTTCAAGTTCAAGAGATTTGGAGAAAATCTTAGTAATAAAATTTGATTCTCCGATGATTAAGGAAATTAGGATCCGCTTTAAAAGCGATCATCTGTTTTGATTGCTCTGTCGGATATCTTTCTATAAATTCACTCCCGTCGTTTCCTTACAACTCACACCTTCTATTCTTTCTCCCTTGATTCATACTTTAAAGTATTCATCATTATGCTCCATCCCATTCTAATCCTTGATATCCTCTTAACTTTCATATCTGTCATTCTTCTTTTTCATCTGCCACCGAAAGAATTTATTTACTTCTACTATACCCTTGGGTTTATAATGTTTTTAGTTCTCCCGTGTCTTTATGTTGCTATATGCAGTGATATACACGGTTTTGTAATTTTGGTGTTGTCATTGGGCTTTATATTTTCTCTTATATTTTGGATATCTTTGCCTTTTTATTATCCTCTCGACCTCTAGTAAAGCGAGCAACGGTCCAGAATTCATAGATATGAATTTCGAAATGAACATAGTTTATGTTCTAAGAAATAAATGGTAATAGCACGATCTTGATTCATCAATTTACCAGAATATCCGGGAAAGATAGAACTATCAAGGAAATATGTTCTTGATATGTTTATATGTCAGATAAAATGTAAGAGCCGTGTAACATGACACATGATGATGGTACTGTGAATCATCATGTTTCATTAGAGACTCAGCATGACTTACTGTAATATAATCACGTTGATCAAGTGTCATTATATTACACTAACTCATGCATCAGTTCCCAACATTACTTCAATAACTTTCATATTTTAAGCTCGAAAGTTTACAGAATATAGAAACTAACAGTTTCTATATGATGTAACATTGATAGCACGAAGAGATTTATGATTTCAGATAAGAATAATTATAAAAATATCTTCAGAAATATGGGGAATATTTATAATGAAAGATACGATAATATTTTTGAATATCTAAGATCAGAGAATGATGGAGACTATTGTCTGCAAGGGTTTAGAGTAAGGAGTAAGATATTCACTAAAGATTTTAGCAGACATTGAATCATTTGGATTCTTTGAAGTCAAACTTATTCTTCGTGATTTGTCCACGGCTTTCTTCATAGTTTCGCATAATCTGCTTTTCGGTACTAAATTTTCTCTTGAATGTTTCCAATATAATGATACACAGGAAGCACGAAGAGGTATATAATTTCGGACGAGAATATTTATGAAAATATCCTCAGAAATATCGAAGATATTGATGATGATATTTTAGAATTTCTAAGTTCGATGGTTGATGAAGAAAGGTTTTTCGCAAGATTTTAACATGAGTACGGAGCAAGATATTCGTTGAAGGTTTCATCGGATCCAGAATTACCTGGGTTCTTTGAATATATGGTATGGTCCTTGTATTTGTCCTTGGTCTCCTTCGTGGTTAGCTCAATCCGTTTTTCAGTTCTAACTTTTCTGAGCTTTTCCAACGTTCTATTCTTTATCATCAAACTTCCGATGATTAAGGTCGTTTACAGTTTTTGTTGCTTCATTCAACTTTTCAAAATTCAGGGTATTAGTTTGCAGACTGGGTGCTTGTCAGAATTTCAGAATGGAAGATCATTATTCTAAGAGATAAATGTTATACATATAACTGTTGATGTAGATATGCTGTGAGTTTTCAAAGTACTGATTGTCGATTCCTCTACATTTACTGCTACCATATCTGAATCATTGGTTATCGATCTGAGGTGATTTCAAGATAATTGTGTTTTTAGATGATTAAATGCTGACGATAATATGGTGGAATATAACAGGTTCTCCGATAATAATAAAAGAGTACACATATAAATCAAGGTTATAATAAGGTTGTTTTGAACGAAAAGTCAAAGTTGACTTGCTGAAGCTGTGACAAAATTTGCTAATTCAGAAAGGGATTGCAAAGTTATTTTGGGTAATAATAACACAAAAAATTAGCATAGCTATGTTTTAAACGTTTACTCAGTTGCCGAGAGTTTCTCAGGTGAAAAGTTATATGCATCAATCTTTTCTTCCGTAGATGAAATGCGGCTGGTTTATCCTCTCGATTGAGGTGTTTTCAAGAATTACGAAAGGTTTGGACGCAGATTGTAATCGTCAAGATACAAATGAGGTTTTTAGGGTGAAATCAAGTGGCAAACTTGAAGATTTGTTTAGTTTCATATGTTATAATTAATATTTTAATTCTTTTTAATTGTCCAATGTTGGTAGTCCTCGATTGATAGTCCGCGGTTAGCAATTCAACAATTTATATATAATTTAATATATAATATTCGAATTAATCAATACGTATCGTGACCCGTATTCGTCTCAGACTCGATCACAACTCAAAGTATATATATATATATATATATATATATATATATATATATATATATAGATGGGTCGATATGATATGTCAAAACATTGTATACGTGTCCCGATATTTAAAATGCGTAAATAACAGGATGACGATAAATAAAGTGCGAAAAATAAATAACAGAAATTAAATGACGATAAATAAAATTGAGAGAATGTAAATTGCGATAATTAAATTGCGATAAATAAAATGTAACCAGTTAGCTAGGAACAGTTAGCTAGGATCTTGTTAGCGTGATTTCTTAACAAAATTTTATATTGTTAATTAGTCTGTTTCTAATCAATTTTTATTGTGTCAATTATTTCTTCATTATGCCACTTGTTGGTTTCTGATAAATCAAATCCAAATTTGAAATTGGATGAATATGGTTATTCTGTGGTGAAGGGATTTGTATATCGGTGGATGTAAATATGATAGTAAATGACTGTTGAATCAAATTCGAAGAACGTACAATGTAACTTATTAATGTGAAATTTTAAATATTCCTCGGGTATTACCTACCCGTTAAAATATTTTCACCATTAACAGTTTGTACAAGAGAATTTTTAATTACAATCTTTATGAAAATATATATACATATATATTTTCTTCAGATATACTCATGGATTTAATAAGTTAATATGATATTAAACTCATTTGCTTTTCGGTTGGAACTAGAATAAAAAATCTCTAAAACTTTAGAGATTACATATTCGTCATGTCGAACGAAGATAAATGAGGTAGAACGATACGTAGAACGAAGATCATACTCAAAGTACAGACGATGATATTGAAGCATGGATTGTTGATGGTACTGGTACTGTTATTGATTATACTGTTGGTGCCGATGATGTTGCTGAAGCTGGTACATTTTGCACCATATCCTCCGAATTGATTATTCGATCGCGAAGTTCGTTGACTTATTACTCCAGGGTGATTGTCGGTCGGAACGAGCGGATGAATAAGGTTCAGAATTGTGGATAGAATATGATCTTGTCGAGTTACCCTGGAAATGAGACTGAAAATGGTGTCTCGAACAGGTTCGCCGGTAAACGCTTCAGATTCATTGTCAAGAGGTGAATTCGGTTGGTGGAAGGGATTGCCTTCTGCGCGTTTCCATTAATTAAGTCAACTACGAACCATCAGATGAATTGATAATGGCTGATTGGTTGATTCATTCTGGTGTCGTTGCTTCCGAAGCTTAGATGACTATCCATTCTGAATAACTGTCGGGATAACTATCGAAATAGCTGTCGGAATCCGAGGGACTCGATCTAGTTGAGAGATTCATCTCGTACGATCAGATGAAGGATTTTTCGATAAGAAATAGATTATAGGATGTAGATTAATATTCTGTAATACATAATTTACATATACATATATAATACTAAAATCCCATAAGTTACGGAGAAATCTACGGAAGTTGTCAGACAAAGTTACAGTAACAGATACGCTAAAATATGAAGTAGCAGATACGCTAAGATATGAATTTTGTCTATACACTATTCATGCAATCATTGCAGTAAGATGTGTCTAGACTAAGAATAATAAGCAGGTAATTTTCTAAGGATGATAAGCAGATGATTTCTGACACGAATTGATAAGCAAAACTTTTGACATGCAGACACGGTCGAAGTCCAGACTCACTAATGCATCCTAACGACTATCAGTTAGACACACTAATACAAGACCTGGTTCACTACGACCACCGCTCTGATACCAACTGTGAAGACCCGTCCTAATCCATCCGGACGAAGTCCATATCGATTATAAACGATTCACAATAGTTGATTACATCGCGAGGTACTTGACCTCTATATGATACATTTTACAAACATTGCATTCGTTTTGAAAAGACAATCTTTCATTACATTTAAAGTTGACAGACATGCTTCCCATTTCATAATATATTCAACTATAATTGACTTAATAAAGATCTTGATAAACACAACGACTCGAATGCAACGTCATTTGAAATATGTCATGAATGACTCCAAGTAATATCTTTTAAATGATCAAATGCACAGCGGAAGATTTCTTTCGTACCTGAGAATAAACATGCTTTAAAGTGTCAACCAAAAGGTTGGTGAGTTCATCAGTTTATCACAAATAATCATTTCATAAATTTAATAGACCACAAGATTTCATATTTTCAATTCTCATAAACATACGTGCCATGCATAGAGACAAAAATCATTCATATGGATTGAACACCTGGTAACCGACATTCACAATAAGCATATAAGAATATCCCCATCATTCCGGGATCCTCCTTCGGACATGATATAAATTTCGAAGTACTAAAGCATCCGGTACTTTGGATGGGGCTTGTTGGGCCTGATAGATCTATCTTTAGAGTTCGCGTCAATTAGGGTGTCTGTTCCCTAATTCTTAGATTACCAGACTTAATAAAAAGGGCATATTCGATTAGATAATCCAACCATAGAATGTAGTTTCGATCACTTGTGTCCATTTCGTAAAACATTTATAAAAGCAGCGCATGCATTCTCAGTCCCAAAAATATATATTGCGAAAGCATTTAAAAAGGGAGTAATGAAAACTCACCATACTGTATTTTGTAGTAAAAATACATATAGCGACATTGAAAAACTAAACAATGCAGTGTTGGCCTTGGATTCACGAACCTATATCATTTGTGTATATATATTAATACATATAATCGTATTCGAGCAGATTTATATATTATAACTTAAATTATATATTATACTTATTTAGTTTGTGTATATATTCAAAATGAGTTATATCTATATAGTTATATTAATATATCCATATTTATTTATATACATAATTATTTAGTGTTATAATTAAAATTAATAGTTTGTTATATGTATGTTTTTAAGTAGATAATATTAGTAAGTTTTATTTATATTGTTATGTGAAATATTTGTATATGTAATAAATATAGAATATTTATATGTTTAAAATGATAGTTTCGACAATAATGATTTACTAATAATAATAACTTTCTTAATATCGATAATACTAATAATAATAACGATATTGTTAAAATTGATACTTATGTTAAAAATAATAATAGTAAAAGTAATAATTACAAAAATGATATTAATACTAATATTAATGAAAAATAATAATAACTTGTATTGTTTTCATAATAATAATAAAAACCATATTGATAATGATAATCGTTTTAATCATAATAATTGTGATGCTAATACTAATACTTATGATAATGTTAATACTCTTAATTTTAATTAATGATAGTAATACTTCTAAATGTTTAGTAATAACAATAATTTTCATATTTGTACTTATGATCAATATATATTTATATATATATATATATATATATATATATATATATATATATATATATATATATATATATATATATATATATATATATATATATATATATATATATAATCCTTACATTCATTTTTATCATAAACAATCATAATACTAGTAATGATAATAGCCTAATTTTTAATGATAATTAAGATAACAATAAATAACATAATGATAACAATAATTAATAATAAAAATAATAATAATAATAATAAATACGGTGATAACTACCTCATGAAGCCCCTTCAAAAAAAATGGCAGATACGGAACTCGAACCCAAGACCTCTCACTTAAACACCCACCCCCTAAACCACTCCTCCATTTCTATTTTTCCATATCAAAACAGTTTCTTCTTAATTATAAACTGTGTCGTCTGATCATCTTGGCCCAACTTCAAACACAGCCCAATTACACAACCCTCGGCCCAAGTTGAAAAGGGAACTCGGCCCAACTATCCAAATACTTACACGGCCCAACTTGTCACTAGTAGCCTGTGACCCAACAGGCCCAAACTTTTAGCACAAACCAAACAGCTCTCCTGATAAATAAAAAAATATACTGTAGTGGCCTGGGTTTGAACTCAGAACCTCTCGGTAACCTCCCAACACCCTTAACCGTTCCTCTATTTCTAATTATCTGAATTAAATCACGGATTAAATGTTTTAACCCTTCTCTGACTGTATCTTTCTTCATTATCTAACCTTCATCATCATATATCATTTCGTTAAAACACCTGTCACCAACATCATGCGTATATTATCCACTAACATCATCATAGTGTCATCATCCATATATTCACCCTCAATTCAATAACATCTTTATCATTACTGTCCACCAAATCAACAACATGCCATCATTATCTTAATACTTCTTTAACATCATTATCCTATTCTTCTCATTAACTAATGTAATACCCATCCTCTAAATCAACGTGTTTTGTGATTACTCAAAGAAAAAGAAAAGGCACAGCAGTAATAATAACCATGGTTCTCGAAGGGTTATAGATTTGTGGTTTTCGAACTAGGATCAAAATAAAAACAAACATATAGCAGCGGCTTCGTGAAAAAGAAATGAAGATAGCAGTTTTGATGTTGTGTTTGGTTTAATTTAGATTGAGTAACTTTAATTACGTGTATCTCTACTATCTCATAAATAATTCCAAGTGGGGTTGTTTAATCGAAATATGGTAACAAATCTAGCAGAGGTTCGGTCCAAAAGGTAATACATCGACCCAACTGCATTTTTAATCAACAAAGTGGGACACGACTCATAATTTAATCCACTATCCTGCTTTTAATAAAGTTGATCGAGGATTTTCTATGGTGTGGGGTTCGGTCACTCAAGGACAGCAGTAACACTTATCTCTCAACATATATATATATTTACATATCAATTATCAAGAAAAAATAAAACAATGACCCCATGCTTGTCGGCCATGAAGTCCCACTAGTTCCCACATGTTGCACTTAATAATCATTTGTAGCTGTAGTAGGAATATTAACCTAGCATGGAGGGGAAAGTTTATGATTTTATGAGGAAAGAAAAAAAAAATACAAGGTGGCTGCTAGTTTCTCGATCTTTTAGTATCGATAGAAGAAAAGAAAAAAAAATGTAGAAGGTGATGAAGTAGAGATCATGGTTGAGGTGTGTTATGTCAACAGAAAATAGAAGTGTGGTTTCGTGGTGGTTACCTGGGTTTGGTTGTATGGCTTTCGAATAACAAGAACAGAAACATAATAATAACGGTAATCTCCGGTTACTAACAAATAATCAAGGTGGTTTGCGACTTTGTATTCTAATACTTAGTAAGAAAGTAAAAGGGTTGGTCATGACCTGAATAGAAACAGCATAGCTCAAGCAGGTTGTTGTGGTTGCAGCTTGATCAGAAAGAAGATAGTTGTAGTAGTTGAAGTTCGATGAAGGGGCTGAAATGGGTTTGAAATGGTTTGGAAGGTGTCAGTTTATTCAAAAATAAAACGGGTTTCCTATATGCTTATGTATTTATATAAACATAGAGGTGGTGGTGGTGAATCGTTGGTGGTGACGATCGAAGAAGAAAAAGAGAAGTGAGATGAAGGGAGTAATCTCATTTCATGTATGTGTAACATATGTATGTATATTAGATATACAGAAAAATGATGAAGTGAATTGAAAACAAAATAATAATAATTCAAGTCACGGGTGTAATATTTCATCAATCATAATATAATTATATTAATTAGAAATCAGTGACTGGAATAATTTGAAGGAAAAGAACAACACTATCAAATCAATTCAGGGATGAATTAATTGATTCCACACACACACAAAATAATATTACCACATAACTATTTATATGAAATGAATTATCATAAATTTCTTATATACATATTATTTACAAATAATTGTTCGTGAATCGTCGGGCATAGTCTAAGGTGAACTGGATATATGAACATAGTTCTAAAAGTTTCGAGACTCATCATTATAGACCTTGCTTATCGTGTTGGAAACATATAAAGATTAAGTTTAAATTTAGTCGGAAATTCCCGGGTCATCACAACGAACCCATCCCCAATTCATCCAGAATAGATTATGGCTGATTGGTTGATCCATTCCGGTCACACTGCTTTCAGAGCTAGAGTGGGATTCCATATCGGAATTCGAGGGACTGGAACTAATGATGAATTCCATCTCGTACAATTGAATAAAGGATTTTTCGATATGAACTGATTTTCTTGCTATCGGGTGGTATTCTAATTACATAGAATATCTATATATATAGAGCAAAAGATTTTCGTAGATTACGGAGAAATTTACGGAATATGTCAGACAAAGTTTACAGTAGTAGATACGCTAAGATATGAATTAGCAGATACGCTAAGATATGAATTTTGTCTATACACTATTCATGCAATCAATGCAGTAAGACGTGTCTAGAAAAAGAGTGATAAGCAGGTAATTTTCGACAAAAATGATACGCCAAAACTTTTGATATGCAGACACGGTCGAAGTCCAGACTCACTAATGCATCCTAACAACTATCAGCTAGACACACTAATGCAAGACCTGGTTCGCTAAGACCACCGCTCTGATACCAACTGAAATGCCCCGTTCATATACATTATAAATGATTCACAATAGTTGATTACATCGCGAGGTATCTGACCTCTATATGATACATTTTACAAACATTGCATTCGTTTTTAAAAGACAACTTTTATTACATCAAAAGCTGACAGGCAATGCATACCATTTCATAATATCCAATCTATAAATGACCTAAACTGTCATTTACTTAATAATAATCTCTATTGAACTCAACGACTTGAATGCAACGTCTTTTGAAATATGTCATGAATGACTCCAAGTAATATCTTTAAAATGAGCAAATGCACAGTGGAAGATTTCTTTAATACCTGAGAATAAACATGCTTTCAAGTGTCAGCTAAAAGGTTGGTGAGTTCATTAGTTTATCGTAATCTATCATTTCCATAATTTTAATATACCACAAGATTTTCATTTCCATTTCTCATAAATATACGTCCCATACATAGAGACAAAAATCATTCATATGGATTGAACACCTGGTAATCGACATTAACAAGATGCATATAGAATATCCCCATCATTCTGGGACTCCCTTCGGACATGATAAAATTAAAGTACTAAAGAAGTTCAAATTCTCTGACTGGGGCTTGTTAGTACCCATAGATCTATCTTTAGGATTCACGTCAATTAGGGTGTCTGTTCCCTAATTCTTAGATTACTAGACTAAAAGGGGCATATTCGGTATCGATCATTCAACCATATAATGTAGTTTCAATTACTTGTGTCTATTTCGTCAAACATTTATAAAAGCGCATGTATTCTCAGTCCCAAAAATATATATTGCAAAAGCATTTAAAAAGGGAGTAAATGAAACTCACAATACTGTATTTCGTAGTAAAAATACATATGACGTCATTGAACAAGTGCAAGGTTGGCCTCTAATTCATGAACCTATATTAAGTATATATATATATTTATATGTTGGTCAATAACTGTATAACAATTTAGGTCAGGTCATAGTGTACCACAATCCTAATGCTCGAGATCGATATGCAAAAGTCAACAAAAGTCAATTTGACCCAAGATGATTTACAAAATCTTATTCATGTTTATTATATAACTTAAATAGTCGTTTTATATATTTAAATACATTTATCAGTTTTTATTAGAGTAAAAATAATACAAGTCATTTATAAATAAAAATTTATTTTAAAAAAAAATATATTAAAATTTATCCATGCTAAAAATATACTTTTATATATCTTAAGTAATATAATTTATGAAGTTCAATTAATATCGTAAAAATATAGTGATAGGTATTATTAATGTAATTGTATTACATGTAGTAAAAATATCTTTGTATCACATATTGATTTGATAAAATAATATCGATTAATAATAATAAGTGAAAGTTGTATTATTTTATAATAATAATTATTATTATTCTACTAATAAAAATAATAATATTTATATTTATTAAAAATGATACTAATTATGATAAAATGATAATTTTTATCAATAATAGAACTAAAATGATAATAATAATGATATCTTATAATAACAATGATATTTCTATTAAAAATGATAATTTTTGTAAAATGATAATTTTAATATTAATAATACTTTTAATAATAATAAAATTGATAAAAATAATAAAATTGATATTTTTCTCTTAAATTAATGTCTTACAATATTTTAATTTCATCATGGTACTCATACTCATTATTTTCCAATCAATTTGTTAATAGCCTTTAGTCGTCTTTTATATCGCGTTCATAATAATGATAATAATAGTAATCAAAATAATTAGATGTTTCTAATATTAGTTTTAATTACATTAATACTAATAATAATAAATACTATGATAATATTTAACGATAATACTAATAAATATTTTAATGATAATAATGATGATAATAATAATAATAATAATAATAATAATAATAATAATAATAATAATAATAATAATAATAATAATAATAATAATAATAATAATAATAATAATAATTAGATAAAAACTATAACGACGATAATACTAATCATTTTTAATAATAATAATACAAATTCAATTGACTATAACTTCTAATCCGTTCATCGAAACCATTCGATATCTAAATGAAAAGTTCTTAATTTTTCGCTAGCTTTCCAACGACATGCATATCTTATACCCTATCTCAACCGCATATGTAACTAATTCAGGATTCAACATAACCTATCTAATGACAATATCAAAAATACAAGCATGCATAACCCTATATACTCGAGCACTAGTTAGGGATACACTATTAATATATAAAAGTTAAGTTATGAGTGCTCACGTATCAATATTGGGATTCAATATTGCAGGAAAGGTACGTAAACGCAACGGAGATGATAAACACTAAATTGACCTCGCGAGCATACCCATGAACATTACCTATAACCTCCATAGCTATAACCCATAATTTCCTTAGCTCTATCCCGCTCATAAAAACCAATTTTGAAATAACTCTCTCAAGACTTCGTCGTAGTATTTTATGTATAATACTAATAATAATAAGATTTTATAACAACAACAACAACAACAACAACAACAACAACAAGAATAATAATAATAATAATAATAATAATAATAATAATAATAATAATAATAATAATAATAATAATAATAATAATAATAATAATAATAATAATAATAATAATAATAATAATAATAATAATAATAATAATAATAATAATAATAAATTTAATATAAATAATACGGAGTATGATATATGTGTGTGTGCAGAGGTGAATTCGATCGAGTTTCATAGACCCGTTTGGTAGACCTCAGCTCCGCGATTGCGAAGAGACAAAGTCCAAAAGCTCCGCGATTGCGGAGCTTCCTGAATCCAGCTCACCCTCAATGATTTCAAGGCTGCCGACAGTTTTAATATATAATATTATATATTTATTTAATTTATATAATTATATATATATTATATTATATTTATGTTCATAGTTAAATTATAAATTTAATTCCGATGTCTCGTACGTTAACACTCGACTAAAGTCCCGATTTCGGTTTTTCAAATGATGCCTCGTACGCTTAGAAAACTGGTATTTTATATTTCGTGTAATGTACCTTTATATATGACAAGACTCAAATCAATGAAAAACTATCCCACTCAAAATATAACTTATTCATTTGAGTGTTTTGATCATTTACTTCTACAAATCAACTTCTCATTGGTTATCAAAATATATTATTTTAGATCAAATGTTTTATATTATATTTCATTGCTTGTAATATATAGGGGCAGGATCAATGGGGAAGTAACCAATCGGGGGAAGCGGGGGGAAGCAAAAAAAAAAATTTCGTTTTTTTTTTCCGACATCAAGATCACACGAAAATATGAACATTTAGAAGAGACACTTCGTGATGAATGTTATTATTTAGGCGGGAAAACGATCGACAAAAATAAAATTCAAGATAATATTGTTCTTGAAGAATATGAACGTTTTTTTTTCATGTTTTATGAAGTAAAATTTAGCCCGATTTATAGTTTAGGGTTTAGGGTTTAGGGTTTAGGGTTTGGTGTTTTAGGTTTATTCCATAAACCCAAAACACCAAACCCTAAACCCTAAATCCTAAACCCTAAACCCTAAACTCTAAACCGTTCGTGTTAAAAACTCAATCTAAATCCTAAATCTAAACCCTAAATCTAAACCCTAAACCCTAAATTTCTAAACCCTATAAACCCTAATATCTAAACCCTAATATCTAAACCCCAATAGCTAAAACCTCAAAATACGCTCGAAAAACACGATAATTGTTATATATTACTTCTTCGAGCGTTTTCCCGCCAAAATAAAAATATTTATCACAAAGTGTCTCTACTAAATGTCCATATTTTCATCTCATCTATAATGTTTGTGAACAAAGTTTTTTCAAAAAACAAAAAAAAAAATTAGTTTTTGCTTCCCCCCGCTTCCCCCCGAATGGTTACTTCCCTCTTGATCCTACCACAATATATATATATATATATATATATATATATATATATATATATATATATATATATATATATATATATATATATATATATATATATATATATATATATATATAAAATTTATAATACAAAGCTTTAATTAAATTCTTTAAAACTTATGAACAAATTATCTTATAAAATGCTTTAATAATAAAGTTCTTCTTAAACCAAAATATTTGTGTACGTTTGAAACAATATTAAATAAATATGAAAACTTTGTTTTCCAAAACTAAATATATTTAAGAATCATTTCACTAAAAAGATTATAATAGTAGAAGTTGTTATATCGTAAAACATTTTAGAAAAGCAAGATTAAATATACTCTTAATAGGTTTCAAGTCTTTAAACTAATGTTTGTTGGTGAAACGTGATATAAAGTCCAAAGGTTAGATAAACGTATGAAATCATCTTAATGTAAAATGTCGATATCGAACGTGTAAATTATTTACATTCCACGTTCCAACTTTAAGATGAAAGTTAAAATAGTTATCTTATTAAAATCACGAGGGAAATGTTGTAAAGCATGAATTGAAAATCAAATAGGAATCTCCACTAACTCTTGTCTAGTTCCCGTTAATTGACACTTTGTTCGTATATGTAAATCACTTTACCATCTTTTCGAATACTGTTAAAAAGAAAAGTTTCCTAAGTCAAAGTGGACCTCTCAACATAGACTCATATTCATACAATGTATCTGATAAATCAATCTTTTGATATTATCTTCTAATTCCATCGATAATCATATTAAAACAAATATGTTCACTTAAAGTATTATACGTTTAATACTTTGTTAACGTTATCAAGTTATAATATATATATATATATACACATACATACATATACATATTCATATTAAATTGTATGATGGTTCGTGAATCGTCAAAATTTGGTCGATGGTAAATGAATGTATGAACACAGTTTAAAATTCTTGAGATTTAACTTAACAAACTTTGCTTATCGTGTCAGAATAATGTAAAGATAAAGTTTAGATTTGGTCAGAAATTTCCGAGTTGTCACAAAGGTTAGTAGAGATTTCTGTTTATGCATGCTTTACAATGATTGTCTCGTATTTCTTGATAAGTTAATTATTTAGTTTTCATAGTATTGAAAAATGTTTTATGATATAGATAAACCTTTTAAAGGATAATTTGGAATATAACTGATTCTGGAAAACCAAATTTATAATTACTCGATTTAGTTTCAAATGTATGAAAACGTTTTTCTATCTAAAAGAACTTTGTTACAAAAACGTTTTGATTATATAAAAGGGAACAATATTAATTTTTCGTAATATATCTAAGGATTTCAATTAAATAATATAAATGTCAAGGAGTAGAAACATATTAAATTTTAGGATTATTAAAGTTATACCATTATCTTTTATTGTTAAATTTTTATATAAATTATATAAAACGATTTGAGTGTCACGTCTTCTTTAAAACGAATATAATTTTATAAATATCTAGAACCACTTTTGACAAATTGTTATTGAGTCGTTATGATAAGGATAATGGTTTTAATGTTATCTTAAAATTTAGAATCTTTCTAGAAACCTTTTAACAAATTACAAATGATAACGGTCCGTGATTTAATTAAATATAAATATATAAATAACTTGCAACGTGTAATTAAAAATGTGTTTATATATATTTTGAATTATGTAATAAACAATATTAGTATTCGATTAGTGACTCGATTGATATTTAAATAAGTTAATTAGAATATCTGAGAAGTCAGAGTAAACGCTAGTACATAAATGATTCATATCAAATTATGTTATATTATGAAAATAATTTTTAATTATATAAACTTTGAAATATAATTTTGAAAAACTAAATATTATATTAGTTAATAAATATTTCTAATATAAATAAATTTATATTTTTAAACGAAAATATATAAAGTGATAAAATATAATATTAACTTAGTCATAAAATGTTTTAATTTAAAATAATATTATTATATATATATATATATATATATATATATATATATATATATATATATATATATATATATATATATATATATATATATATATATATATATATATATATATATATATATATATTAGTAAATAACGAGACGATGATTTAAAGAAGCAAATGACCAAAACACTTAAATGATTAAGTTACACTTTGAATGATATAGTTAATGGTGAATTAAGTCGAATTATTAATAAAGGTACACGTCGCGTAACGTAAAGTGCTAGTTTTCTAAGCGTATGAAAGGACGTTTGAAAAACTGGAACCGACACATAAGTCGAGCGACAACGTACAAGTCTTTAGAACTAAATTTACAAGTTAACTATGCACGTGAATATAATATAATATATAATTAATTATATTAATTAAATATATTATATATTATTATATATTAAATCCGTCGACAGCCTACGTTTTGTTTGTAAGTGAGCTGGATACAGGACCTCCGCAATCGCGGAGCTGGTTACTCTAATAAGCTTCGTAATCGCGGAGCTGTCAGTCACAAGTCAGGGCTATAAAGCGTGAGCTAATCTGTGATTCAATTCATTATTCCATCTCTCTATCTTATTACTTACTCCGTAATATTTATTTTATTTATTATTTATATTATTATTATTATTATGATTATTATTAAGATTATTATTATTATTATTAATCGTATTATTATTATTAGTAGTATTATTATTAGTATTATTATACATAAAATACTACGACAAGGTTATGAACGAGTTATTTCAAGACGGGTTTTTAAAGCGGGATAGACATAAGGAAATTATGGGTTATAGCTATGGAGGTTATGGGTAATGTTCGGGGGTATGCTTGTGAGGTCAAACTAGTGTTTATCATCTTCGTTGCGTCTACGTACTTTCCTGCAATATTGAATCACAATATTGATACGTGAGCATTCATATCTTATCTTTTATATAGTAATAGTGTATCCCTGACTAGTGCTCGAGTATATATGATTATGCATGCTTGTATGCTTAGTTTCGTCGTTAAATAGTTATGATAGATCACGAGTTTAATATATATGCTACTAAGATAAGGTATATGATATGCATGTCGCTGGAAAGCTGGCGAAAAATTAATAACTTTTCATTTAGAAAGCGTATGGTTTCGATGAACGGATTAGAAGATATAGTCAACTGAATTATCATTAATTTTAGTATTATTATTAAAAATGATTATTATTATTACTATCGTCGTTATTATCGTCGTTATTATCTAATAATAATAATTATTATTATTATTATTATCATTATCGTTATTAATAAAAATATTATCATTGTTATTATTATTACTATCGTTATTATCGTTAAGATTATTACCAAAATTATTATTATTATTATTATTATTATTATTATTATTATTATTATTATTATTATTATTATTAATAATATTATTAGTATTAACATTAATATTATTTATTATTTATTATTATCATTATCATTAAAACTAATATTAGTATTATCTAATTATTACGATTACTGTTACTATTATCATTATTATGAATGCGGTATAAAAGAGGACTAAAAGTTATAAAACAAATTGATTAGGAAATAATGAGTATGAGTATCATGATTTAGTTAAAATATTGTTAAGATTATGATTTAGATAAAAAAATATCGTTTTCCATTATTTTTATCATTATTATTATTAAAAGTATCATTAATATTAAAACTATCATTTTTATTAACATTATCATTTTTAATAGAAATATTATTGTTATTATAAAATATCATTATTATTATCATTTTAGTATTATTATTATTAAAAATTATCATTTTGAATAGAATTAGTATTTTTATATAAAGTATTATTATAGTTAATATTAAAAAATATCATTATTATTAAAATTATCATGATTAGAATTATCATTTTTATTATAATTGATATCATCATGAGTAAATATAAATATTGTTATTTTTATTAGTAGAATAATAATAATTATTATTATTACAAAATAATACAACTTTTATTCTTTATGATTATTATCAATATTATTTTATCAAATAAATATGTGATACAAAGATATTTTTACCACACGTACTATAATTACATTAATAATACATATCACTATATTTTTATGATATCAAGTAAACTTTATAATTTTTATTACTTGAAATTATATAAAAGTATATTTTTATCATATATAAATATAAATTTTATTTATTAATAAATGACTTGTATTTTTTTACTCTAATAAAATCTGATAAATATATTTAAATATATAAAATGACTATATTTAAGTTATATAATAAACATGTATAGATTTGGAAGTCATTTAGGGTCAAGTTAACTTTTATTGACTTTTGCATGATAATCTCGAGCATTAGGATTGTGATACACTATGACCTGACCAAGTTTGTTAGACATTTATTTGACCAACATATACTAATATAGGTTCGTGAATCCGAGGCCAACCTTGCATTTGTTCAATGCCGTCATATGTATTTTTACTACGAAATACAGTATTGTGAGTTTCATTACTCCCTTTTTAAATGCTTTTGTAATATATATTTTTGGGACTGAGAATATATGCGTTGCTTTTATAAATGTTTTACAAAATAGACACAAGTACTCGAAATTACATTCTATGTTGGATTATGAATACCGAATATCACCCTTTTAGCTTGGTAGCCTAAGAATTAGGGAATAGACACCCTAGTTGACGCGAATCTTAAAGGTAGATCTACGGGCACTAACTCCCCCCATACTGGAAAATGGTATGCTTTAGTACTTCGAGTTATTAATACAGAAGAATTTTTATTTTGGGGATATTCTATATGCATTTTGTTAATGTCGGTTACCAGGTGTTCACCATATGAATGATTTTTATGCACTTGCGAGTGTGATGTTAATTATGAAAAATGAGAATCTTGTGATCTATTAAAATGATGAAAATGAATGATTATGATAAACTAATGAACTCACCAACCTTTTGGTTGACACTTTAAAGCATGTTTATTCTCAGGTATGAAAGAAATCTTCCGCTGTGAATTAGCTCATTTTAGAGATATTACTTGGAGTCATTCATGACATATTTCAAAAGACGTTGCATTCGAGTCGTTGAGTTCATCATGATTATTATTAAGTCAATTATAGTTGGATACATTATGAAATGGTATGCATGCCGTCAACTTTCGATGTAAAGAAAGTTTGTCTTTTAAAAACGAATGCAATATTTGTAAAATATATCATATAGAGGTCAAATACCTCGCAATGTAATCATATGTTATTGTATTCGTCCTTATGGATTAGGACGGGTCGTCTCATCTGGCTTGCCGAACCATGTTTTCTTCCATTGGTCTAGGACTTTCACTCTTACTTTCCAATCACTCCTTTCTTGAGTGATCATGTTCAGTGGGGTGAATGGTACAACTTCGGCCACAATTTCTGGTACAACTTCTGGAACAACTTTGGACATTGTTAGGCAGATTGATTTCGTGATTTGCAGATGTGTTTCGTAAAAGGTGATTCTAAGATAATGAAATAGCCGATGTATTTGTAGGTGACAAGGTAATGTGTAATATGAATCACGATTATAAGATCAAAGTTGTTGCTAACAATTTCCATTAACAAATAAAGAGAAATATACGGCATTCTAAATTTAAAACATGATAAGATCAAAACACATCAACTTTGCAAGAAATTAGGGATCACCATATCAAAAAAAAAAAACAAAAAAAAAACGCGTGAGAAATATTGGCATCCAGGCTTGAATTTGAAACGGATTGGTATGGGCTCGGTGGACTTTCTAAAACTGAAAAATTGTTGCCAAAATTTATGTCGAATTGGAATGGTTTAATTAGGTTATAAATCGGATGATAATATGGGAGCCGAATGTGAAGGGATTTGAGGAGGAAGGAATAGATTTAGGGTAGGTAGTTAATGACTTTTCAAAATTTGAAATTTGAATTAATCTGATTTAATTTTGAGGAGGGCATTTTCGTACCATTATGGACAATTTGTTAGATTAAGTAATGGATTAGTTAGATCATTTATAGCCTACGGATACCATTTGACAGTGATAATTCCTCATTGATTCCTGAGTTAGAAGAATATTATTCGATATCCTTCTTCCAGGCACAAAAGCTGATTGATTAACGCTCACTATCTCATCAAGACTGTCACATATACGACTAGTAATGATTTTACTAATAAACTTATAGATAACATTCCAACATATACCAATATAAATGATACACTAGTATAATTGATACAATTTGTTCTTGTCTTTTAAAAAAATGCACAAAATAATAATCAATAAATTGTCAATAAGGTATATTAAAAAATTGAATTTTACTAACGCGGTCCTAAGAATTATTGTTAATATGGATTAAGTCATTGCATATGCAGTTAATACTCAAATTTATTATATTAAATAAATGTGTCATAAGGTTTTAAGTCCTAAGGTTTTAAGTCCTACCAACCCATTAACCCCACAAGGCCACAACCCAAAAAAGAGACTGTATATATAGAAGTAAGTTTCAGATAGAAAACCGATATACGGAGTGAATTATTTCTCTCCCCGCTCGTATCTCTCTTTCTTCACTACACCCTGTGTAATCATAATCATATTATCATATTATAGGGTTATTATATATTATATTTAATCAAAAACCAATCCCTTAAAATAAGGATTCTCGCGATATGCGGCTTTTCGATTACAGTCTTCTCATCATCATCATAACATTTCTATACATCCTTCGATCATCTTCATCACTCAAGGTACGCCTGTTAATTCATCTTCTTCGATCAATCAATAATAATAATTTTTATATTTGTAATTTTCAATTTGATAAAAACAGATAGGAGAAACATGTTCTACAAGTAACGACAAATGCGATTCAGGTTTACGTTGTGGCACGTGCCCGGCAAGTGGCAATACACGTCCCAGATGCACTCGCATTCAACCTATTAGTCCTACTTCAAAGGTAAGTATGTCCGTCTTTAATTAATTGTTAATTATTGTTGAAACTTCAGGGGGTGTAAAGTGCAAGAAATGAAAGTGGATAATGTCTTTAGTAAAATTGGTGATGGAAATTGGAACAGGTAAATGGATTGCCTTTTAATAGGTACACATGGCTCACAACTCACAATTCATTTGCGGTGTCGGGTACAAAATCACCAACCGGGTCCCCTCTTTTGGGTCCGGCCAATCAAGAAGACGATGTTACATTTCAACTACAGGTACGTATCTTACGTACCTTTCAATCTTATTTATTACAGTAAATTTTTATGGATTTTTTTTCCTACAAATGCGCATAAAATAATTAAATAATTTTTTAATTATATATATAGTTATAAATATTTCATAACATCCACATACCAAATTAGAAAAAAGATTGATCCGTTTGATAAGCATGGTGAGAATTAGATGCTAAGTGATGGTGAGGACATTCCCTCACCTCACCGTTATCACGTGTTTAACTTGTTAGATAAGCACATGCATTAGACCATCTTTAATCATGGCGTTGATGGGTAGCGTTGGGGTGCTTTGGTAAACTAGAAATAATGGGGTGGAGTGTTGAGTGGCGTGTGGAGTGATGTGTTAAAATATAATTGAAAGTTGGGTGAAATAGTGGATATAAAAAAAACTAATTTCTACCAATCAAAATTGAACATGACTATTTCCTTTCCGGTGCTGCAAGCACACACGCTTCACTTGAAGCTTTCCAACACGCGCACTAGAGGCGTGTTGGAGGCGTGTTGGTGGCACACAAGCCTAACACAGGCGCATTAGAGAAGGTCTTAGAGTTCGGGTAATTAGATGGGGTTTCTCCGTATGTATACGGTATAGACCGTTTGTGATGTAACAGATTTTAGTATAAGATGTGATGTTCATAAGGGTAAGGGTTAAACTAGAGAACTTTCTTGTTATAGTTCATGAAAAAGAGTTTTGTGTTTAACAAAGTTCAATACATAGAATTGAATTTGGTTAAATGTTCAAAACACATTACGAGAACAAAAAAGTTATTTAAAAAACACAAAATATTTGGAAAATCTCAATTTTAGAAAAGTCAAGTTACTAGTACATTCATACATTTCGAATGTGCAAGCTATAAAAATGCTTAGCATATAGGATGACAAATGCATGTGCAATTAACATAGAATTGGCAGATATAAATTACATATAGGTGGTTGTCGGGTCACCCATTAAATAAAGTTCATAATACTTTTTAAAGATGTTTTAATATTTTAGTTCTCCTTAGGTAACCATAGGTGTAAGTGCAAGTAAGTTTATTATTATGTCATAGAAAGCATGTTGGTGACACTGTGAAAACTGAAAAGTAAGATACAAGTTTCAATGATACCTTTTGAGCATATTTCATGATAAACTTTATGAAAAGGGTGATTGACAGACTACTAAAAGTTTCAATGGTGCTGTTTGTTCTATTTTTAATTGATTAGGTATGGGGAGTTAATTATTAATTAATCATTTAATTCAGTGTATTCTTGATTTTTAGCTTATTGTATAAGCATCTAATCTCACTGTTATATTCCACTTGTCTGGTTGTTGAAATCACTAATACTACCTCCGTCCCTAAATTATTGTCCAGTATTCCATTTTAGGATGTCCCAAATTAATTGTCTACTTCCATAAATAGAAAGGAAAGGAGATATTTCATTGGTGGATCTGGAGAGAGAAGATATTTCATTGGTAGAGAAATAAAGTTAGTGGGATTTCCTAAAACTGTGTGTTTTTTGTCTGGGGACAATTAATCTGGGACGGAGGGAGTATGTTTTATTTATACCTAAAAAAGCAAAGTGGTATCGGGCCTCTAATCAAGAAAACACATGCTATTTCCATGTTAACCCATACTAATACATATTTTATTGTAATGGGAATATGTTGTAGAAGTTATTATTTTTAAAGTTTCATTTTTGAGTACAACACCACACCACTAGCCAATGTCATTGAGGACATGTATGACTATGTTCCTAAAGGTAAAGAGATGGCTTCGGTAAAAACCTCCGACTAAAATGATACAATAATACTACAAACAATAGTACTGCAATATAATATTATATTATATTAACATTTAATATTGATAATTAAAACAATAAAGGTAATTAGTAACTATAATAACAAAAACTAATACTAGTGATGATCATATTAATATTAAGAGTTGTAGTAAATATAAGCGATACGTTTTTTAGCGGCGGTATTAAGGTCACTGACGAAGGCCAACAGCCACCACCCGATTAATTCCATGAAGTCACATATCATACTCACATCCTACTCCCGTTAGGAAGAAACTTTAGGAGATTGCATCCAAAGAAAACTCTGAGGGGACCTTGCTAGATATGCAAGAAACCCTCCGAGAACTCAATAACCAATTGTAAAACAAATTGAATTATGAAATCCCTCATTGAGGCTCAAACTCCTGACCTTTTAGACACTTAGAAAATTTCTAATGACTTAGCTGTGAGATGGTTAAATGTAAGGATACTATTGAATAATAATTAATAAAATTTTTGTGAAAGCAATTAATTATTAATAATTATTAATCAATATAGTTAAAATAAAGGTATGTAAAAAATTGATAAAGATGTTTTATTTTGAGTCTTAACTATCACTCCGTATAATATTAGCACGTTAGTAGGTAATCTACTTAGAATAGAGTTTATTTTACTTTCAATCTACATAAACTAATAATACATGTGTCATCATCAATTTAGGTCACTTGGGGCATATTTGTCGTAAATTAACATATTTTATGGTCGGCTGACCTCATTTGATGCTTATGTAGTTGAATGCTTTTATTGAAATTTCTCCAATAGTTATATTGCCCAAGTCACTTTTCCTCATGTAAGTGATCAACAAAGCAGTGGCTTTCATGTATCTGATTATTGAAAAGACTGTATCGAACAGAACACAACAGAAAAATGATGTGATGAAAATTGGGATCATAAGCTAGAAATGTAAAATTAAAATCTTTAATAAAATCCTTATTTGTTTTTATGTAGAATGGGGTTCGAGGGCTTATGTTGGATATGTACGACTTCAACAACGATATCTGGTTATGTCACTCTTTTGGTGGTCAATGTTACAATATCACAGCATATGTAAGTTAACTATTCAAACAAAACATCAAATACCTCTGTGTTATATAATTATAAATTACACTCGTTTTTATATTTCGTATATTCAACTTGCATGTAGCAACCAGCTATCAATGTGTTGCGGGAGATTCAAAGCTTTCTACAAGCGAATCCATCCGAAATCATCACCATTTACATAGAGGACTATGTGAAATCCCCAAATGGTTTAACAAAAGTATTTGATGCTTCTGGTCTCAGTAAATTCATGTTTCCTGTTAGCCAGATGCCTAAAAATGGCGAAGATTGGCCCACCGTCACAGATATGGTTAAGCAAAATCAACGGTTGATTGTCTTTACTTCCAAATCATCAAAACAAGCCTCTGAAGGAATCGCTTATGAGTGGACATATATTGTCGAAAATCAATGTAAATTCTGACATAAAATCATTTTTTTCCTACAAAATTCGACTCAAATATATTTACTTAAATCTTGATGATTGAAATTGATTATATAGACGGAAACGAGGGGCAGGTTGCGGGTTCTTGCCCAAGTCGATCTGAATCATCTTCAATGAACACAACATCACGATCGTTGGTTCTACAAAATTACTTTTCGACTAATCCAAATGTCACAGGAGCTTGTATTGATAACTCTGCTTCTTTAATCTCCATGACAAATACATGTATGATAGCTGCAGGCAATCGTTGGCCAAATTATATTGCTGTTGACTTTTACAAGGTATAATCCTCATTTTGACTTTTATTAAGGTTAAATATTAGCCTGGAAATTAATAATTCAGTTTTCTTGCTACAGAGGAGTGATGGGGGAGGAGCGCCTGAAGCAGTTGATATAGCCAATGGTCATTTGACATGTGGATGTCCTAACATTGCATATTGTGGGGTATGTTTATGTTTTATTTTTCAAAAATTTTAATGTGATGATTGATATGGATTATGGACTAATCATTTATAAACAACAAAGAGAGAAAAAAGGGTGTGATAATGATTCATTAACTTTATTACTCCCTATTTTGTTTTTATACGCCATCCAAATCCAATTTTTGTCACCATTTACATCAAATAAAAAAAATGTAAATGTAAATAAACACAAAAAACCAATGTTACAAAAAACCAGATTACTCACCGATTAATCTCCGATTAATTATTTTTTAGAGCAATCCGTACCGATTTTCCAAAATTCGTTTAATTAATCAGTCAATGTCAATTTATGAGTCAAAATCGAATTTGGTAATCAAATTCGGTCAAAGTCAAAATTGGTCGGCATTTTAAGATGATTTTAAAATAGAAATTTATAGTTTTTGAATAAAATGAATAAATTTAGATAATTATGTTAAAGTTTATGTTTATATTTATGATTTTCTTCTATATTTAAACAAATAATTTTTGAAATTTAATATTTAATGCATAAAGTACAATCCGATTAATCTTCGATTAATTCTCGAATTGCCGATTAATCCTTCCATAATCCTGACCGATTAATCCCCGAATAGCGAATTTTGCAACCTTGCAAATAACCATGCACTTTTAAATAACATTATTTATATTTATTTATGAGTAAAGTAGTTGTTTTCAAATACATGATTATGATTATTTGTGTCGATTCATAATTTTTCCGATGATATTTTTAACTAATTTGATACATACTCTACTATATACATATACGGAGAACGAATTTATGTGGCCTATAAAATCATTTTAAGTTGTAGGTGACCTACATAGATAAATTGATATTTTTAGCTGACGTCCCGATATATATAATTCCTTTTCAATACGGAGTACTATATTGTAACTCTTTTGCACGTGTATCATTTCGCTGCTTATAATACAACAACAACAACAATAAAACCTAATACCACATGAGTGGTGTATGAGGAAGGTGAGATGTAGACAATTCTTCCCTTATCTGAGAATAAAAACAAGTTATTTCTCCACTCAGAGTTAAACACTCTCAAAAGTAGAGAAATTCATCCCTCTCTTTATTCGACGGATAGCGAGATTGCTTCCGAGTGGACCTCCGGCTAATAAGTAAGAAATTTTTTTAAAAAAATAGTAAAATAAAATTGAGGCGCCATGAAAATGGTAAAATCAAATTTTCATGGGTTTTAAATCCTGCCTGAAATTCAATTTATGCTCTAAACGGCAGTCAAGACGCCAATAAATCGCTGCTTATAATACTGAATAATAATTGTATTAATGAAATGGTGGTGCAGGATAAAAACGGGACATGTAATATACCGGTGCTATCTCCTCCACCACCAGCACAAGTGTCACCTGGAGGAGATGGAGGTTCGAGCACGGGTTTTTCGATGCACAAGGTGGTTAAACCACAATGGTTAGTAGGTGCATCTTTGTCCACATGGATTTTGTTGTCGTTTTAAACTGCACATACCTTGGAGTGTTATTTACTCTATTGCTTGCTTTTGTTGTTTACGGCTGAAGTATGTGAGCACACTTGTATATGTATGTGAACTACGTGTGCTTATCTTGAGTTGAGGATGTGTATGCTATGGTCCCACTTAGATGTAAACATTCTACATGAACCCGAGTTGTAAAATTAGCAGTATCGATCGAGTCCTAGAGAAGAATTTGAAATCGGTGTATTTTTAACCAAGTTAAATGTGTAACGACCAAGACCATATTAAACTGTGTTCTGTATCACATGATCACATAAGAAAAGCAACATATGCTACTGCTACTTGTCGCTTCAGGCAACAATTCTCTTAGTTTTGGTTGACAACAAAAAGATGAATTATTCTTTAATCATCATCAAACCCAAACTTCTATTTTATATACAGAGCTGATTGTCCATGTGGTTTATAGAAATTTCATCTACAACATTATCTATTGCAAACTGCATCAATACTCGCTGATGGATTTGGTAGTGCATGACGATCATCCATGTAGTTTTTATGAAATTACATTAATAATTATTAACTTAAAAAATTACACTGGTGGTCCTTTTCTTTCAGAAATTACACTGAGCGTCTATGACTTACTTAAAAATTAATGGTCTCCTGATTTTTTTTGAATGCATGTTAATAGGTGGGGTGATGAACACACATTTTAAGAAAATCAGGTGCCATCAATGTAACGACCTCAAATCCGTTTACCAAAAACGAAGCACATTTTTTTTATAAGTTAGGTCTCATTAACGCGTTCATAATACATAACGTTTCCAACTCTGTTTTAACCAAAAACATAATATCGTAATGATACGTTTAACAATTTATAATGACCCTTGGTACACAAATGACATATTACAAAATCATTTGTAATAATGACCCAATCACACGAAATGCGGGTTAATACTCAATAACCCAACCCGATACCAAGAGCATAATTCCGGGGACTACCAAATCCCCAAACCGCGTCCAAATATCCAGAAGCTACCCCATCGAGCCCAAACGCTCCTACGCATCTAGTCTAACAACTAGCTAGCTTCACAATCACAATACCTGTAAAAAGGTAAACAACGAGAGGGGTAAGCATAAAGCTTAGTGAATGCAATAATTATACATATACATATATAATCTACTTACTTGCAAACACTTACACAAATACCGCATACACGATAGCAAACTAATTAGCATACTATCGCAAAGTATAATGCTAAAACTCCAATATCTCAAGATAGCACAAATAATAGCATATAATCCGAACAATATAATATGCTATACTACAACACATAACCATGGTTAACCAAAATCCAAAGGGAACGATTCTCGCGAATGAACCGTTAGCCACGCAGACGCCGCTAGCATGCATCACTAGCCCCTTGAGTGGTATCGAACTGTGATGCCCCGTACTAAATCATCATGTACGGACCATCAACAACAGGATCATTACAAGGTTAAGTACTATATGCGATTTCAAAAAGAGTTTGCATTCGTAATAAAAGTGACGTCATAACCAACATTGAATGTTTTACATCAAAAGTATGCTTCACTAAGTAGAAGCAATTAACAAATGAATGTGACCCCAATGGTCGTTACAAATCATCGTTTCAAAAGTACTAAAGTTTGAATGCAAAAGTAAGCGTTCATGCAGTGACATCTCTAAAGCAGCGGGTGTCTACAGCAAGACTAGTATAACAGCGGAAACAACCTTAAGCACCTGAGAAAAACATGTTTAAAAACGTCAACACAAAGGTTGGTGAGCTATAGTTTAAGTATAACAGTAATGTAAGGTAGGCCACGAGATTTCAGTGCTACAAAGAGCGTTTCAAACAGTAATCCAAATCAGTGTGATAAAGTATATGTTTAACCGTGGGCACTTGGTAACTAACTTAACGTTTATACACCCTGAAAGTACACTTGGCAAGTGCGTATGTTTACGAAGTATTAAACACTCGTTAAATGCTAGCGCGACTAGCCCGAGTGGGGATGTCAAACCCTATGGATCCATATCTAAGATTCGCGTTCACGGTTCAAAAACCAATGATTAAACGTTACCGAGCTAAAGGGAATGTTTATGTCGTTGTATAACCCACACATATATAAGTTTAAGTACTCGTGCATAGTATGTAAAACATAAAATCCGCATGTATTCTCAGTTCCCAAAATAGTTAAAGTAAAAAGGGAATGCTATAACTCACAATGATAAAGTAGCGGTAAAGTATGGCTCGGGAAATAAGCAAGTGTGTAGGTCCGGGAAGTCCTCAACCTAAGTCAAATAGTACTAAGTCAGTAAATCGTCCGAATAGGTTTAAAAGTATGTAAATAAGGTCTTAAAGGTCATCATCAACAAAAGGCGTAAAGTAAGTTTCGTTTATGAAAGTAGTTTAAAACAAAGGCTGACTTCGGTCAGTCACCACGGCCTCTACCCTTACTGAAATAAGGTGAGACCAGTGGTCATGGCTCCGTATATGAGTCCTTTAGTTGTGGTAAAAATTCCAGAAGCAAACTCGTCTTCGTTTGACCGTGGCGATGTTTAAGTGCGAGTAGGTCAGAATTTTCTGCACAACGTTAAAAGGACATAGTGACGATCGGAGGGCCATAAATCCTAAACCGTAACTCGGATTAAGACAAATCCTAAATGAAAATTTATCTAATCGAACTGAGCTAACTGAAAATCAATGTTACAGCAGCCCAGGTCGTACGAGTCAGACACAGAACCAGTAAAACAGTAGGGTCAGTAGGTTCCGGTGGTTCTTGGTGCTCGATGCTTATCATGGTTCTCATCCTTGATGCATATAGCTTCAAGTGTACAACTCGTTGATGTGTTTGCATCATTTTCACCATGGTTTGACCATCATAACCCAAGTGTAAGTCTAAGACATGAAGCACAACTCACTTAAGTGTTGCAAGTGTTTTGATGAACCAAAGTTACATCAAAGTCTTAGATTTAACACATACATGAACTATAAAAGTAATATTGAACTACAAACTAGAAAGTAAACTAACTAATCAAGATCTTAAGATGTAGAACATAGTTCTTAGTTAGATCTTGAAGATCCAAGACCCAAAAGTCTAGATCTAAAGTTATTAAGTTAAATCTAACACAAGTGTATGAAGTCATAACTAAAGAGTTACACTTCCATGTTCTTGAAATCTTAAAGTAAACTTTTAGTTTCAAGAAGTATGAGATCAAGACTAACTTGTAATACTTGACCATTTAAACCAACAAACATGAAATTAAAGTACATAATATAAAGAAATAAACTAAGTAACCAAGTTAATAAGTTCATGGGTTTCATACTTTAAAGATTCAAGCCTAAGTCTTGATCTTTAAGAAAGTAAACTTTTAAGTTTACAAACATGATTCACAAGTATGATTTTTACAACCATGAACTTACAATCTTTAAGACTTTAAAGGTAGAACATAAACTAGTAAGTTTATGTTCTTGAGTGTTCTTGTAAATACAAGATAAATGAAGAACAAACTAGCAAGTTTGATTCTTGATAATTAGTAAGTAATAACAACAAGTAAGTAACTACAACAAAGAACTAGTAATAAACAACAAACAAAGATGATGATGAAGAGTGACTTGGGCTACGGTTTTAATTAAAAAAAAAGAAATATGAAGCTTGCTACTTACAAGTATTTGAGAGAGAAAAAAAGAGAGAAAGAAAGGTAGTAAATGAAGTGTGTGTAAGTATGTGTGAAGTGAATGAAATATGCAAGATAATACTAGTAGAATAAGTTGACAAAATTTGAAAACAAAAACATCCTCCAAGGCACTATGGCCGTTGGTTTCTACAAGGGGAAAGGAGGAGAGAAAAGTCCACAAGGTTACTTCATGTATTTGACTAAAAAGATGGTTAATAAGGGTGTTTACATGGGAAAGGTACAAGTAACTAGATTCTTACAAGTTAATCCATCTAGTTTGTTTCTAAAATAATACTTACATGTGTAATGGGCTAATAAGTCCGTTAAAGAAGTAGGGCGGGCTTCTTAAGTCCATTAACACTAATAAAGGCCCAAGTTCGATTAATTGACAAATTAATCCAACAAAGCCCAAGTAATTAACTAGTAACCATAGTTAATTAAAATGATTAATAAAAATTAATCATGAATGTAAATAATATCTGAAAATATTATTCGTGAAAGTTCGTGTGTCACAAAGACATTTCGGGCATTTAAAAGTCAAGTATGGTAACAAGTAAATGTATATAACAATACATTCATTTAATCACAAGTATTAATAATAACCATTATTAATTAAAGATGGAAAAGTCAGGGTCGTTACATTACCCACCTGTTAAAGAAAATTTCGTCCCGAAATTTTAAGGAGTGACCAAACAATGGTACCGTATTCGAATAAGAAGGGGTGTATCAAAGTTCCGTGAGACCCGAGGGCTCAGAAGTAAGTTGTTTACCCTGAAAGGTATTTCGGTGTATGAAAGTAAGAATGGGTACATGCCATTAATTTAAGTCTCTTGTCCTAAGAGATCGATTTCGTTTCTGCCTAACATGAGTATGTCATCTGAATGTATATCCACAAAAGGAAAAATGGTGTGTTTAGCCTTACAGGCATCTTCAGTAAGCTGGACGCGTGAAATGTATCATGAATGTTTCTAAACTCATCTAAAACATCGTGCACTTATGTCGTAATACAAAGCTGACAGGTAGGACGGAGAACATGGTGATCACAATCATGCGATTTGATGTCTGGATAGTGTTAGCCACGGATTTTACTAACCCCTTGATTTTGGAAGGAGACCATAGGCATAAGGAACCCGATATTTAAGAATGTTTCGTTTGAATAAGTGAATTGAAATTTTAGCTAAAAGCGATCAATCGGACTTGCAAGCCATAATTATTCATAGTGTCTTCAGGACGGTCTGAACGAACAATGGGGGATATCACCTAGTTACCATACTGCAGGTGAACCTATCCTTGGATGAAATGAAAAGCACAGTTCCGTAATGTAACTTCATCCTTTCAGTTATATGTTGAAGTTAGGGTTAACGTTAACTAGAGCAACATACAGTTGCAACCAATGAAGGAAGGAATGTGTAGAGTAACCACATCAGTGTCGTAGATGTTTTAAGCAGTCCCCTTCCAAGAGGATATCAAGATTCATAGGTTCTCAAAGTATCTTATATTACATTTCCGAAAGAAAGTCACACGAAAGGCGTGAGAGTGAACTCTTCGAGTGGTTCGTTCTGAATTTATCTGTGTACTTAAGGGGACGAGCGGATGAGAAGATACGTGAACTCTTGGTCCTAAAGAATGGTTTATTCCGAGTGAAAAGAATCTCCAAAATGATTCTTGTGTCTCAACATATTGATTCATAGAGATGATGTTTACGAGGGTGTTGCGTTTAGCCGTGAAATTTTGAGAGTAGAAACTCACCTAGTTCCTGTCCTACGATGGGGTGACTACTGAGTGTACCCTGGAAAACTGATTTATCGGCCCGCATTTTTATCATGTCTAACTTTAAAAAGAACCCTTTATGGGTGCAGAGATTCTTCTAACAAATTTTATAAAACCACCATCCAAAGTGGCTCAAGAGTTTTTAATAAAGATCTTAATAGTAAGTTTTATCTTCTAACAGGGGGCGAGAAAAAGTGTGATCCATACATGGTGTAGTCTAATACGGAAACCTTTAATAAAATCAACTAAGGGAGTGTTGAAAATCAAAACCTTTAAATGCCTGTTGTGACAACGTAAACGGAACGAAGTTCCTAGTAAATTTAGAAGTAGGTACAACGTGTACCATTTTGCACAAAACTATTTGACTTAAGTTGAATAACTCGGTAAGGGAGCGGTTTTTAAATAATTTGAAGATATAACTTACTATCAAAATAAGTAAGTATAAATTTATACATATATGATTTTATAAATCGTTTAAGTGACCGAAAAGTTTTTAGTACTTTCATTGTCTGTAAATCTTGTGAGGACTGCACAAATAAACAACGTGTAATAATTTTGATAAACATAGTTTTTTGTATTTCAAAGGTTACGAGTTGAAAAAGATTGAGTGAAAAAGCTTGAAATTCTCGGGTGACCAGTTACTAGGTAATGAAAACTAATGACATAAATGTAGTTTTGGTAATTATCAGGACACAAGTCTTTGGGCCAGAAATATTTACGTGCGAAGCCGTTGCTAAAAGTGGGGTACGAAGGATAAAGCACTAGGATGAGAAGTTAGTTGCTTCTTGAATTTGTAAAGTGCCAAACAGGTTATGACTAGTATTAAAGTAGGAATAATGATGGTATTAATGCCACTAAATGAGAATCCCTTGGAATAAGTCAGGACTTAGAGTTATGTAAGAAAGAGCATTGCTCCAACAGGCGTGGCAAATAAGATCCTTGGGATAACGCAATGATTTTTAAATGGTTTAAGTGTCAGTGGATGCCCAAAGGCTCTGAATGACGTGGCAGAAGTGTCTTCAACACATTCATACATGAATCTCTCGATTTCGACGGTTGTGATGCCTTTATGATGTCTTGGATACGAACAACACTAAAAGTTTTATATAATAAGAAACAAAAGTTTTATAGAAATTGTTTATGGTGACAATGTAAGAGAAGAAACGAAGTTCTTAGTAAATTTGGGGTTATGTACAACACGTACCGTTCAAAGTATAATATCTTTTGAATGAAAGATTTGATTTGTAAAAGTGAAAGTAAAGTTTCATATGTATTTGTCAAGAATAAGTAATCATTTACTTTATTTTATATAACGGGTACGATTTCAAAATTTTGCATGAATGGCAACAAAATAAATTTATTTTTATAAAGCTTTGAGAGGATAGCACAGTAAAATAATGTGTGTAAAATTTTGGCAAACAAAATTTTCATATTTCGGAGGTTACAAGTTGGAAAAGATTGATGAGAATCGAGTAAAAGACTTTTGAAAATTTCGAGTGATATTTGAGGTAATAAAAACCATTGAATTTGGATGTGATTGACAACTATTAGTAGGGCATAAGTTCTTCGATCAAAAATGCTTAAGTGTGGAGCTGTTGCTTATAAGTGAGGTATGAAAGGGAGAGTATGAGGATGGGAGTTAACTACCCATTGATTTTGGAAACTTCGAACTAGTATGACTAATATCGAAGTACGAAGGATGATGTTGTGGTTATCATCGAATAAGGAATCTCTCGGAATAGGTGAGGGTTTAGAGTCGTGTAAGAATTAGTATCAAAATAAGATTCTTGGGTAGCCATCGCTGAAGTGACTGGATAAAATTCCCTTTATGTATCGTTGTGCAAGTTTGTTCATTGTATCGGTTTCTTTCGTGGCTAGAAAGTAAGCAGATTTGGTGAGGTGGTCAACAATAACCCAGATAGTGTCCTAACTGCCTTACCGTCTTTGGTAGCTTAGTGATGAATTTCTTCCCATTTCCATTGTGGGATTTCGAGTTGTTGTCATGTAACTAATAAGGTTCAGTTTTCGGGCTACATCTCTTCCCATAATAGTTTCACCATTCTCGCGAGGTAAACGAATAAATTTTCCTCATTATAAATAAATTCCGCTTTCATCCTCGAAAGTCAGTTCGTTCCACTATTTCATCAAGTTTCCTAACTTTATGGGTATTAAGTTAATCTTAAAGTTCATCCCCACTATTGCGTCCAATTTCCCAAATTGATGGGTGTTAGGTTAATCCTAAGGTTCATTCCAACCAATCTTATTATACTGTCGTGAAAATCTTATCAATCTTCTCAAATAACATATGTCTGTGCGTAGGTAACTAATCCTTTTCAACTACTACATTAAAACTCCCAAGTTTGGTTAATATGAGGTCATCTCCAAATGACCCACCTGTTAATCTTAAAGTTCTACCTTAAATTATTCCTCTATCTCTGCCAGCTTACCATTTGCTGGTCCTATAGAATACTTAACTCTCATGGTTGTTAATGGCTTATTATTCTTAACGCTAAGGTTCTTAGATATAAGGTTTCTATCGTTCTAGTATTAATCAACTTCGAAACAATAAAATGTTGTGACGAAACGTACCCTAACTAGAACCAGGATTTATGCAAGTCTCCATAACGATTGATTTACCGCAAGTAATTTTAAAGTTTTTCCTATATGAGAATTTTCTCCTTAAATGTCCAGGGTGTCATTATCTATAAGAAATTTTCGGGTTATCTGTTCTGCAATCAAAGCCCTTCTTGTATAGTATCTGGGCTACGTGGTTATTCATCCCCTACCTTTAACAGGCTATAATGCGTATGCTCAAACGATCCCTGCCAAAATTTTCCCTGGATCACTCCATATTCCTCATGTAGTAACATTGGAACTTCTGCATGATTTACTTCAATATAATCACGCTGGCCTGCGTCATTATATTGTACTAAATCGTACGTTCATTCCAATATCACTTCATATGGTCAATGTAACGTGATCACTTCAAGCTCTACTCAATTTCATCTAATGGTGCTTTATCTATGCCATCTCAAAACAGAATCTACATAACTAATCTCACAGTTTCTCGATGTGGGTGCGTAGGTTCCGTAGATCATGCATTAATGCCTAAATGTCCCGAAGTTTCTTCAAAGGTTCGGATTCAGGTAACGTTGTTAGGTTCCTTCTAAATATTCAATCCAGGTCTCGCGTCGAGTTGTACGTGTAGCAAGTAGTGATACGATATGTCTCGAGGCGACTCCCAAGTCTTTGGGTATGGCTGAGCATCAGTAGAAGACACTATGACCTTGTTAAAGGGGATGCCTTCCTGGCTTTTCCAATGTCTAGGAGTGTTTGGGACCTAAGTCCAGAAGTGTCGTTAGATCGTCGAGCAGTGGTAAAGAATGAAAGAGTTAAGTGACGGTCATGAAAGAGTACAGGGTATGTGTCAACTGAACAATCTTCTAGATTGCGCGAAGTAATGTTTCGATCTCTGGAACGGTGGAGCAGTAGTAACAGGTGGATTACACTACTAGTTCTTAGGGTTAGACGAGCGGAAAAGAAGTTCAGGAAAACATCTGAACTGGGAAGGATATGTTCTCTACGTCGGTACAGCGAGTAATAGGCAGGTAGCAAGAGTGAAATCAGGCATAGCAACTACAGCAGTCTAGATCGTTTACAGCAGCACGTAGTATGGCAATAGTAACAGTATTATACCGAAGTAACATGTTAAAAGCAAATAGTAGCATGCAGTAGCGATGATAAGCAAAAGCATACAGCGAGTTTACATAACAGTAAAAGGGGACGGTAGTATGCAGTAAATTCATACATCAGTAGAAGTAAGCAGTAACATGCAGTAATATATCACAGTAGCATGCAGTAACGAAAACATGTAGCAGCATACGGCATATAGCAGTAAAAGTAGGCAGCAGCATGCAGTAAGTTCATCGGAAGCAAGTAAACTAGCAAGTTGTAGATTAGTCCTATTAGTGAATCCTACTCGAGTCGGTCTTAGACTCACTAATGCAGCCTAATTCCCTACAACCAATGCTCTGATACCAAATGTGATGCCCCGTACTAAATCATCATGTACGGACCATCAACAACAGGATCATTACAAGGTTAAGTACTATATGCGATTTCAAAAAGAGTTTGCATTCGTAATAAAAGTGACGTCATAACCAACGTCGAATGTTTTACATCAAAAGTATACTTCACTAAGTAGAAGCAATTAACAAATGAATGTGACCCAATGGTCGTTACAAATCATCATTTCAAAAGTACTAAAGTTTGAATGCAAAAGTAAGCGTTCATGCAGTGACATCTCTAAAGCAGCGGGTGTCTACAGCAAGACTAGTATAACAGCGGAAACAACCTTAAGCAACTGAGAAAAACATGCTTAAAAACGTCAACACAAAGGTTGGTGAGCTATAGTTTAAGTATAACAGTAATGTAAGGTAGGCCACGAGATTTCAGTGCTACAAAGAGCGTTTCAAACAGTAATCCAAATCAGTATGATAAAGTATATGTTTAACCGTGGGCACTTGGTAACTAACTTAACGTTTATACCCCCTGAAAGTACACTTGGCAAGTGCGTATGTTTACGAAGTATTAAACACTCGTTAAATGCTAGCGCGACTAGCCCGAGTGGGGATGTCAAACCCTATGGATCCATATCTAAGATTCGCGTTCACGGTTCAAAAACCAATGATTAAACGTTACCGAGCTAAAGGGAATGTTTATGCCGTTGTATAACCCACACATATATAAGTTTAAGTACTCGTGCCTAGTATGTAAAACATAAAATCCGCATGTATTCTCAGTTCCCAAAATAGTTAAAGTAAAAAGGGAATGCTATAACTCACAATGATAAAGTAGCGGTAAAGTATGGCTCGGGAAATAAGCAAGTGTGTAGGTCCAGAAAGTCCTCAAGCTAAGTCAAATAGTAATAAGTCAGTAAATCATCCGAATAGGTTTAAAAGTATGTGAATAAGGTCTTAAAGGTCATCATCATTCATCATCAACAAAAGGCATAAAGTAAGTTTCGTTTATGAAAGTAGTTTAAAACAAAGGCTGACTTCGGTCAGTCACCACTACCTCTACCCTTACTGAAATAAGGTGAGACTAGTGGCCATGGCTCCGTATATGAGTCCTTTAGTTGTGGTAAAAATTCCAGAAGCAAACTCGTCTTCGTTTGACCGTGGCGACGGTTTAAGTGCGAGTAGGTCAGAATTTTCTGCACAACGTTAAAAGGACATAGTGACGATCGGAGGGACGTAAATCCTAAACCGTAACTCGGATTAAGACGAGTCCTAAATGAAAAGTTATCTACTCGAACTGAGATAACTGAAAATCAAGGTTACAGCAGCCCAGGTCATACAGGTCAGACACAGAAACAGTAAAACAGTAGGATCAGTAGGTTCCGGTGGTTCTTGGTGCTCGATGTTTATCATTGTTCTCATCCTTGATGCATATAGCTTCAAGTGTACAACTCGTTGATGTGTTTGCATCATTTTCACCCAGGTTTGACCATCATAACCCAAGTGTAAGTCTAAGACATGAAGAACAACTCACTTAAGTGTTGCAAGTGTTTTGATGAACCAAAGTTACATCAAAGTCTTAGATTTAACACATACATGAACTATAAAAGTAATATTAAACTATAAACTAGAAAGTAAACTAACTAATCAAGATCTTAAGATGTAGAACATAGTTCTTAGTTAGATCTTAAAGATCCAAGACTCAAAAGCCTAGATCTAAAGTTATTAAGTTAAATCTAACACAAGTGTACGAAGTCATAACTAAAGAGTTACACTTCCATGTTCTTGAAATCTTAAAGTAAACTTTTAGTTTCAAGAAGTATGAGATCAAGAGTAACTTGTAATACTTGACCATTTAAACCAACAAACATGAAATTAAAGTACATAATATAAAGAAATAAACTAAGTAACCAAGTTAATAAGTTCATGGGTTTCATACTTTAAAGATTCAATCCTAAGTCTTGATCTTTAAGAAAGTAAACTTTTAAGTTTACAAACATGATTCACAAGTATGATTTTTACAACCATGAACTTACAATCTTTAAGACTTTAAAGGTAGAACATAAACCAGTAAGTTTATGTTCTTGAGTGTTCTTGTAAATACCAGATAAATGAAGAACAAACTAGCAAGTTTGATTCTTGATAATTAGTAAGGAATAACAACAAGTAAGTAACTACAACAAAGAACTAGTAATAAACAACAAACAAAGATGATGATGAAGAGTGACTTGGGCTACGGTTTTAATTAAAAAAAAAGAAATATGAAGCTTGCTACTTACAAGTATTTGAGAGAGAAAAAAAGAGAGAAAGAAAGGTAGTAAATGAAGTGTGTGTAAGTATGTGTGAAGTGAATGAAATATGCAAGATAATACTAGTAGAATAAGTTGACAAAATTTGAAAACAAAAACATCCTCCAAGGCACTATGGCCGTTGGTTTCTACAAGGGGAAAGGAGGAGAGAAAAGTCCACAAGGTTACTTCATGTATTTGACTAAAAAGATGGTTAATACGGGTGTTTACATGGGAAAGGTACAAGTAACTAGATTCTTACAAGTTAATCCATCTAGTTTGTTTCTAAAATAATACTTACATGTGTAATGGGCTAATAAGTCCATTAAAGAAGTAGGGTGGGCTTCTTAAGTCCATTAACACTAATAAAGGCCCAAGTTCCATTAATTGACAAATTAATCCAACAAAGCCCAAATAATTAACTAGTAACCATAGTTAATTAAAATGATTAATAAAAATTAATCATGAATGTAAATAATATCTGAAAATATTATTCGTGAAAGTTCGTGTGTCACAAAGACGTTTTGGGCATTTAAAAGTCAAGTATGGTAACAAGTAAATGTATATAACAATACATTCGTTTAATCACAAGTATTAATAATAACCATTATTAATTAAAGATGGAAAAGTCAGGGTCGTTACACGAACGCCCGAACTTATGACCACCTGTTACGCTCAATGTGGTATCGATCGCCCGAACTTAAAACCCACAGTTCACGCCACACACACATGAGGATAGGGTATCGAACGCCCGAACTTAAAACCCGTATCCCACGCATTACTCATGTTAATAAGGTATCAACGCTCGAACTTTAAACCCTTATTACATGAAAAGTACAATGTGGTATCGATCGCCCCGAACTTTAAACCCACATTTCACTCATGATGATGAGGTATCGAATGCCCGAACTTTAAACCCTCATCCCATGCCAACACGATGTGGTATCGTACGCCCGAACTTAAACCCCACATCGCATTTCACACAAATAAATACATTATATACATACACGTATAATTATTCCACTTACCTTGAAATGTCCGCACAAGTCATGTATGTAAATCGCCTCCAAACGCAACCGAGCAAGCCTTTACCTATAATACACATATAGGTACAATACACATAAACACACATTCTCTAAAAAGAGAACCCGATACAAACATCCCTTAGCCGAGGGATCACACCTTGCTCACCACAACCCGCCCATTTAACACCTAATGGACACAAACCAGTTACCACTTCGGGGGATAATTCAAATCCACTCAACAAAGTATAATTTAACCCAAATTATACTTGACACCAATTAGACCAACCTAGGTCTTAACACTAAATTACTACTTATGTAGTAATTATTTCAAACGTCATTTACACCAAAACCCCAATACGTGCAATATTGACCCATGATGTGTTTGACCACGTTTGACTTATGTTGAAATACCATTTTAACCCAAAATCACTTTCCACGATTACTTTCATTTTAAAATGTCATTTAACACTTAACAAAAGTGTCTAACATCCATTTAATCCAAAATTAGTGTCATCATCGAATTTGACCCAATCAACTTACCGATTTTAACATAAGTCCCTATAACGCCCAAATCTCACTAACGACTAGTGATTATATTTCCAAAACACCAATTAACACCCAAATCAAGTATTCACATACTTGATTCTCCAAAACTTGACTTAAAACTCATTTTGACACCAAACCAAGTCAACACCCATTTTGACTAGCAAACTTGTTCTTAAGAATATCAAAATCACTAACAAACTTACAACCTAGTGATTTAACACCCAAACCATGACAAATACTATCAATTTCGTCATCAAACCCTAAACCCACGATAATCGGGTTCACTTACACTAACAGTACAACAAAACCCCCAATTTCATGAGAAATGGGGTTTATAACCCAACACTAATTCAAACTCTAACACAAAACAAGAATCAAACACTAAAATTTGGATTCGAGACTGACCACTACAACCCAAACGTAGCTAAGAGCAAGAGGAACAACTTTAATTCTTGCACCTTGAATTGATTCAAGCCCCAACTTCATGTTCTTGAGCTTTCTCTCTAAAAGCTTTCTCTCACTAACAAGAGGTTGAAGATGAGAGAGTGAAATGAGGGGATAAAGTTTGGATGAGGCCAAACCTGCCTCTTATGACCCTCAAACCGGACCACATGTGAAAAGACCAAAAAGCCCTCTTCAATTGTACAAAATTACAAAAATAACAAAAGTCCCGCTATGGACCGCTGGTCTAAAGTGGGTCGCCGGTCCAATTCTGACCTGTTGACAAAAAAGCCTAGTGCTGGATCGTTGGGCCAATCTGGACCGCCGGTCCAGTCTGCTCCTTTTTTGCCTTTGAACTAAGGTTGGACCGTCGGTCCACCCAGCTTTTGGAAATTCGAGTGTTACAATCAACGTACAATTTTAGGCAAGTCGAGGACGATTGATTTAATTTCAAAAGGTAAGGATGATTGATTTAATTTCATAGAAAAAAACAAGGAATGTCATTGTATTTTTCAAAAGATAAAAACATTCGGTGTGACACAAGACTATTTATATAATTGGTGGACATCGCAATGGGCGCCCCTCTGAGCGCACACAGCGACGTGGCGCACCATCGGTCCCGTGGAATGATGAGTCCCTTCAAAGATTTCCATTTTTCATTGGTTAGCTTTCAAAGATAGCATTCCGGTTAGAAAAGTTCTTATTAGGAGGCACAATTTATCTCCGGATCAGTAACATTTGTATGTGTGGTGCGAAAGCGTGGTTGAATCCGTCGAACATCTTTTGTTACATTGTTCATGGAGTTTTAATATATGAACGGTCCTATTTCAATGGTGGAATATTAGATATGTGATCCCGAAGTCCATAGTTCAGGTTTTGCAAGACTGGTATTATGGAATGGGTATAAAAGATGTTTAAGTTTTGGAGAATGATTGGGCCGACTACAATTTGGGCAATATGGTTTTAACAAGAAATGACTTTATTGTTAATGAGAAGTTTTACATGTTGACATCAAGCTCAAAGTCTTCTTATGACGACTTCTTTTGGATTATGTTAGTCATCAATTTTATGTATGAGAGGTTGATAATGCTAAAAACGAACATATATTTCATAGCATTATCCCTCAAGAAAGACAAGATTTAGTTGCAATTGTCCTATTTACAAGTGATATTCGTTTAAATAATAAAAGGTGAAGACAAAAGGCAGATTCGACGAATTGAAGACGCAAACGACCAAAAAGCTAAAAAGTACAAAGTACAATCAAAGAGGTTCAAATTATTGATGAGAAACGTCTCAAAAGTACAAGAGTACGAGCCACAAAATGCAAAGTTCAAATTATTAAATCGTACAAAAGGACGTTCGAAAAACCGGAACCAGGACATGAATCAACTCTCAACGCACGACGCAACGGACCGAAAGTTACAAATTAATTATGTATATAAATATAATATAATATATAATTAATTATGTAAATTATATATATATTATATTTATATATTATAAAAATAAACGTCGGCAGCCTAGGATCCAATTTATGTGAGCTGGAATGCGAACCTCCGCACTCGCGGAGTTTAGAAGGGTAAAAACTCCGCACTCGCGGAGCTTGTAACACCCCAGGTAAAATGTTCCCTGTAGCATGATATTGTCCGCTTTGCAGAGATAGGGACGTACCCTTGTCTCCCCCGTAGGTTGCTCACGGATTTTTCTTGGCGACCAAACACGACGAGCACTTTCCCAGGAGGTCACCCATCCTGGTAGTGCTCTCGCCTGAGCACGCTTAACTGCAGAGTTCTCAGGGGATCTGCTGCGCTTGTGGTCCCAAAACGCGTCATGCTAGGAAAGGTCTCCACACCCTTATAAGGCATGCTTCGTTCCCCTCTCCAACCGATGTGGGACGGATGTAACATGGATGTTACAGAGCTGCACAGTAAATTGTGGGCCTATAAAAGCCATCGAATTCTGCACTTCAAAAACACATCTTTTCTCTATCTCTCTATCTCACGTATAAATATATATATATATATATATATATATATATATATATATATATATATATATATATATATATATATATATATATATATATATATATATATATATATATATATATATATATATATATATATATATATATATATATATATATATATATATATTTTAATTTTAATTTTAATTTTAATAATAATAAGGGTATGTTAGCGAATATTGTAAGGGTGTAAGTCGAAATTCTATCCGTGTAACGCTACGCTATTATTAATCATTGTAAGTTATGTTCAACCTTTTTAAACTAATGTCTCGTAGCTAAGTTATTATTATGCTTATTTAATGCCGAAGTAATCGTGATGTTGGGCTAAATATTAAAATTGGGTAATTGGGCTTTGGACCATAATTGGGGTTTGGATAAAAGAACGACACTTGTGGAAATTAGACTATGGGCTATTAATGGGTTTTATATTATCTTAACGATACCTCGTTAATTTAATATAAAGGTTATAATTTGACGTATCTATAAATAACCACATACGCTTAATCGGGTACGGTGGGCGAGATATCTATAAATACCAATAATTGTTCATTTTACCGGACACGGAACTGGATTAATAGTTAATGGATTAGTTGAAACAGGGGTGGATTACATTTAAGGGTAATTGGTGTAATTGTTAACAAAGTAGTAAAACCTTGGACTACACGCAGTCGATAACCTGGTGTATTCATTAAACAAAGTATTAAGACCTTGTTACAATTCGAATCCCCAATTAGTTGGAATATTTGACTTCGGGTATAAGGATAATTTGAGAAGATTCTCGCACTTTATATTTATGACTGATGGACTATTATGGACAAAACCGTATGGACATATTGAATAATCCAGGACAAAGGACAATTAACCCATGGTAATAAACTAAAATCAACACGTCAAACATCATGATTACGGAAGTTTAAATAAGCATAATTCCTTTATTTCATATTTAATTACACTTTTAATTATCGCACTTTAATTTATTGTCATTTTAATTATCGTACTTTTTAAATATCGCAACTTTTATTTACTGTCATTTTATTTCATCGCACTTTAATTTATCGCACTTTAATTATTGTCATTTACTTTAGCTTTAAATTAAGTTATATTTATTTTTTTTACATTAGGTTTTAACTGCGACTTAAGACATAAAATCGACAAACCGTTCATTAAACGGTAAAAACCCCCTTTTATAATAATAATAATACTTCTTATATTTATATATATATATTTATATACAAATTTAGTTTTAAAAATATAGCGTTAAACTTGGCCAGTTCCCTGTGGACGAACCGGACTTAATAAAAACTACACTACTCTACGATTAGGTACACTGCCTATAGTGTTGTAGCAAGGTTTAGGTATTTCCACTCTATAAATAAATAAATAACTTGTGTAAAATTGTATAGTATTTCATAGTAAAATATTATAGTATTTAGTACCCCTTCGCTTTAACATCAAGTTTTTGGCGCCGCTGCCGGGGAACAACAATTAACGCCGAAGCGAGACGCTATTAAATATAGTTTTTAAGTTATTTTTGTAAAAATATATTTACATAAGTTTTAAATATCATAAATATAAAAATATATATATATATATATATATATATATATATATATATATATATATATATATATATATCTTTAAGTCTTTAAAAAAAGTATTTTTAGTTATAAAATACTAATAAGTAATTTTTATTCAAAATATAAGTTTTAGTTATATTATAAAACATTTTCTATAAAATAAAAAAAGAAAATTAAAAACAAAACAAAAAAGTAAAAAAAAAAAGAAAAGAAATATAACTGAACCTGCAAATTTTCGGCCTGCACCTCATTTGAAACTATAATCTCCACACTCACGGAGTTCGGGGGTATCAAAAATCCGCACTCGCGGAGCCCCTCTGACACGCCTGACCTCGTACAACATTAATTATGATTTAGGGTTTATAATTATATATAATTAATTATAATTAGGTTTTGGTTTAATATTAATTAGTTTTAAGTTTATTTAATTTTATATTTTTAGTTTTAATTAGTTTTATTAATTTATAAACTTATTACTTTTATAAAATAATAATATAAAAATAATATTTTTATAAAAATTTTATTCTTATAACTTTAAGCCTATTTTTATATTTTGCATATTTTTAATCGTTAAAGCATAATTTTATATTTTTCGCTCGTAATTAGTTTTAAGACTAGTATTTGTCGTAGTTTATTTTTATTTTTAGATTCTTAGGCTTTGCCGTAAAATCCCTTAAGTGCTTTTTCTTTAGACTAAGATGTAGGTGCTTTAGAATTTTGCGACGCTGTTTATAAATTTTAATTCCTTTTAAGTTTCGACGCGCTATTCTATTTTTATTTTTCGACGCCTTATTTTTCGACCTTTTATTTTCGACGCACTTTTTCTTTTTCTTTTCGACGCTCTAGTTTTAGGACTTAGAATTTTCTCTACTTCTTCTCTAATATTTCAAAACGAAAAATTATTTTAAGCGGTTAAATTGATAGACATCCAAAATTTTCTGGTTCGTAGGAATAGTTAGATTTGTTAGTGGCTGAGTTGTGAGCTTCCGATTTAAAGGGTTTTGGCTCCCTGCTACATCTATTGGCTATTCGAAACGTGGGCAAAATCAGAAAAGTCTATTAATTTGATAACTTATATAATTTTTATCTTTTATAACTAATAGGATATTCAGTGAATGCACCGAGCAAAACGTTCACCACCTTTCATACGTTCACCACCTGTAACTCGATCAAAACATCTAGCCAATATTGTCGCCGTTGATTTTTCTTTAGAATCGTCATCAAGTCGACCAAGTACTCCAATTCAAATTTCCGATAATCCATTTTTTGAACCCGACCTCACAATTGAGAATCCGGAGGATATTCAGGGGCAATTCAGATATCCTGAACCATTAATCTTTCCTCCGGAACCACCAATCATTCAAACAGAGATTGTTGAGGAACAAACCATTAAATCAGAATCCTCTAGTGATTCAGATTCAACAAATTCAATCATGGAAAATCTGGAACCTCTAAGTATGGAAGACCGAATGAGAGCTAAACGCACTGGCCAAGGTCACGCAATCACTCAACCAGACATTAATGCGCCAGATTATGAAATCAAATGACAAATCCTAAACATGGTAACTAATCAATGCCAATTTAGTGCTGCACCGAAGGAAGATCCAAACGAACATCTTCGTACCTTTAATAGGATCTGTACTCTATTTAAAATCCGAGAAGTTGAGGATGAACAGATATATCTCATGTTATTTCCCTGGACTTTAAAGGGAGAAGCCAAAGATTGGTTAGAATCGTTACTTGAAGGGGCGATTGATACATGGGACGTTTTAGTTGAAAATTTTCTTAAACAATTCTTTCCGGCATCTAAAGCCGTGAGACTTCAAGGAGAAATTGTTACGTTCACACAAAAGCCAAATGAAACTCTATATGAGGCGTGGACAAGATTTGGAAAGTTATTGAGAGGATGTCTGCAACATGGTTTAGACACTTATCAAATAGTACAAATATTCTACCAAGGATGCGACATCACTACAAGAAAAGACATCGATATAGCAGCTGGTGGTTCCATTATGAAGAAAACTGCAACTGACGCTTACAAAATTATTGATAACACTGCTTCCCACTCACATGAGTGGCACCAAGAAAAAGATATCGTTAGATCATCTAAAGCAGCTAGAGCCGATTCTAGCCACGACTTTGATTCCATTTCTACAAAGATAGATGCTGTCAAGAGACGAATGGAAAAGATGACTAAAGATATTCACTCAATACGAATTAGTTGTGAGCAATGTGGAGGACCACATTTGACAAAAGATTGTCTCAGTATTGAACAAACAATGGAACAAAGATAGAATGTTTCATACATGAACCAAAGTCCTGGAAATAATTATCAGAATAATTATCAACCGCCAAGACCAATCTACAATCAAAACCAGAATTATAACCGAAATGTTCCATACAACAACCAACAAGGTCCCAGCAATCAACAAGTATCTAATAATACTTACAATCAGCAAAGACTTGTTTTTCAAAATAAACCACCACAAACCGATGATAAAAAGCCAAATTTAGAAGATATGATGTCAAAGCTAGTTGAATCTCAAACTTAATTTTTCACATCTCAGAAACAAACCAATGAGCAAAATGCTCAAGCATTTAGAAATCAACAAGCTTCTATTCAAAATTTGGAACAAGAAGTGAGCAACCTAGCAAGGTTGATAGGGGAAAGAAATCCGGGAAGTCTACCTAGTGATACAAATGCTAACCCCCGGAATGAAACAGCTAAAGCCATTACCACAAGAAGTGGTATTACACTTAAACCACCTGAAATGCCTGTAATTTCTGATGACTCTAATCCTACTCCACAAGAACCACAACCTGTTCAAGAGAAGGAAACAGAACCGGTAGTTGGAAAGGTTAATGAATATAACACAGTTAAGGCTAAGCCTTATGTTAAACCATACCAACCACCACTTCCTTACCCGAGTAAAATGAGAAAAGAAAGACTTGAAGCTGAGCAATCCAAAATCTTGGATATGTTTAAACAAATAAATGTCAATCTTCCTTTCATTGATGTAATTTCAGGAATGCCAAGATATGCTAAATTCTTGAAAGATCTAATCACAAATAGAAAGAAAATGGAAGAACTCTCGGCTGTTACTATGAATGCTAATTGTTCTGCAGTACTGTTGAATAAGATACCAGAAAAATTATCTGATACAGGAAGTTTCACAATTCCATGTTTTCTGGGAAGTCTTAGTTCAATAGAAGCATTGGCAGACTTAGGTGCTAGTATAAATTTAATGCCATATTCATTATACGCTAAACTAGACCTTGGAGAATTGAAACCAACAAGAATAAGTATACAACTAGCCGATTGATCAGTAAAATATCCTAGAGGGATAATGGAGAACATGCTAGTTAAAGTTGGTACTTTAGTATTTCTAGTAGATTTTGTTATTCTAGACATGGAAGAAGATTCTCGAGTTCCTCTCATATTAGGAAGACCATTCTTAAACACGGCTAAAGCAATAATAGACGTGATCGGTAAGAAATTGACCCTAAGTATAGAGGACGAGAGTGTTACCTTTTCAGTTGATAGAGCCATGCAACAACCGCAATCTGTAGATGATACATGTTATTATATTCAAACTATAGATTCACATGCAGAATTGTTAGAAGAATTTCCATAATTACAAGGAACGGGAGAATGTTCTTTAGGAGAAGGAACTGAACAAATTGATGAAGCTGAAATGTTAGCTACACTTATGGCTAATGAATACGAACCAACAACAGAAGAAATTCAAATGCTAAAAGAAGAAGACAGATATTGATATAAATCATCGATAGAAGAACCACCGACATTAGAGTTAAAGCCACTTTCAAACCATTTGGAATACGCTTATTTACATGGTGAATCTGAATTACCTGTAATAATATCATCTTCTATTACGGAAAATGAAAAATCTCAACTCATTTCTGTGCTAAAATCTCATAAACCAGCTATTGCATGGAAAATTCATGATATTAAAGGAATAAGTCCTTCGTATTGCACACATAAAATCCTTATGGAAGAAGGTCATAAAACTTATGTGCAACGCCAACGAAGACTAAATCCTAATATGCAAGATGTTGTTAAGAAAGAAATTATTAAACTGCTTGATGCAGGATTAATTTATCCAATCTCTGATAGTCCATGGGTAAGCCCAGTTCAATGCGTACCTAAGAAGGGTGGCATGACTGTCATCACAAATGAAAAAAAATGAACTTATTCCTACTGGGACTGTAACAGGATGACGTGTTTGTATTGATTATAGAAAATTAAATGATGCCAGCAGAAAAGATCACTTTCCCTTACCTTTCAATGATCAAATGTTGGAAAGATTAGCCGGAAATAGTTACTATTATTTTCTTGACGGTTTTTCCGGATACTTTCAAATTCCAATAGCACCCGAGGATCAAGAGAAAACCACATTCACGTTCCCTTATGGTACTTTTGCTTAAAAACGCATACCATTTGGACTTTGCAACGCCTCTGCAACCTTTCAAAGATGCATGATGGCGATTTTTCACGACATGATAGAAGAATGCATGGAAGTTTTCATGGATGACTTTTCAGTCTTCGGTGATACTTTTGAATCATGTCTAGTTAATCTTGAACGAATGCTTATTAGATGCGAACAATCAAATCTAGTACTTAATTGGGAGAAATGCCATTTCATGGTTAAAGAATGCATCGTTCTTGGTCATAAAATTTCAAAGGAAGGAATTGAAGTGGATAGAGCTAAAGTAGATGTGATTGCTAAACTTCCACATCCCACCAATGTTAGAGGAGTTAGGAGTTTTCTAGGGCATGCCGGTTTTTACCGACGTTTTATAAAATATTTTTCTAAAATTACCACTCCTATGAATAAACTCCTAGAAAAGGATGCTCCATTCATCTTTTCAGATGAATGCATCAAATCTTTTAATATTCTTAAAGAAAAACTCACTAATGCGCCGATCATGATAACTCCAAATTGGAATCTACCATTTGAACTCATGTGCGATGCAAGTGATTTTGTAATGGGAGCCGTTTTAGGACAAAGGATTGAAAAACGATTTCAACCTATTTATTACGCTAGTAAGACGTTACAAGGAGCACAAACGAACTACACAACTACTGAAAAAGAACTCCTTGCTATTGTCTTTGCTTTTGACAAATTTCGTTCATATCTCGTTCTAGCTAAAACGGTGGTCTATACCGATCATTCTGCTCTTAGATACCTATTTTCGAAACAAGATGCCAAACCACGATTAATCCGTTGGATCTTACTCTTACAAGAGTTCGATATTGAAATCCAAGATAAAAAGGGAGCAGAAAATCTCGCCGCTGATCATCTTTCTCGTCTTGAAAATCCTGAATTAGAAGTTCTCAATGAATCGGCCATAAAAGATAACTTTCCTGATGAATATCTATTGAAGATAGATTATAGTGAAATTTCATGGTTTGCAGACTATGCAAACTACTTAGTATGTGGATTCCTTGAAAAAGGATTGTCGTACCAAAAACGAAAGAAATTCTTTAGTGATATAAAACACTATTTTTGGGAAGATCCACATTTGTTTAAAAGTTATCCCGATGGAATAATACGCCGATGTGTATTCGGAGATGAAGCCAGTCAAATCTTAAACCATTGTCACACAGGACCAACAGGAGGGCATTATGGGCCTCAGCTCACAGTAAGAAAAGTTTACGATGCTGGATTCTATTGGCCTACAATTTTCAAAGACGCACACCTTCTTTGCAAATCCTGTAATGCTTGTCAAATGGCCGAAAAAATAAGTCAACGTGATGAAATGCCACAAAATGTCATTCAAGTATGTGAAGTATTTGACGTTTGGGGTATTGACTTTATCGGTCCATTTCCAAAATCTCATAATAATCTCTACATTCTCGTTGCCATTGATTATGTATCTAAATGGGCAGAAGCACAAGCTCTCCCAACTAACGATGCACGAGTTGTAGTCAACTTTTTAAAACGTCTTTTTGCTAGGTTTGGAACACCGAAAGCTTTAATAAGTGATTGGGGTACTCATTTTTGTAATAATCAACTTGAGAAAGTTCTCAAAAGATATGGAGTAACTCATAAAATCTCAACCGCTTATCATCCACAAACAAGTGGACAAGTTGAAAATACCAACCGAGCATTAAAATGTATTCTAGAGAAAACCGTAGGATCAAATCTGAAGGAATGATCCATTAAATTGGAGGATGCACTCTGGGCTTTTAGAACAGCCTATAAAACTCCAATTGGTACCACACCTTTTAGACTCATTTATGGAAAAGCATGTCATCTTCCCGTAGAAATTGAACACAAAGCATTTTGGGCTTTGAAGACATGTAATCTTGATTTACATGAAGCCGGACGTTTACGATTAAGTCAACTAAACGAATTAGAAGAATTAAGACATGAAGCATACGAAAATTCGTTAATCTATAAAGAAAGAACAAAGAAATGGCATGATAAAAAAAATCAGAAGTTCAAAACAATTTAAAGAAGGAGACAGGGTTCTTCTTTTCAATTCACGATTCAAGCTATTTCCTGGAAAATTAAAATCAAGATGGTCTGGACCATTTATAGTCAAAAGAGTTTTCCCATACGAAACAATAGAGTTAATAAATTCAAATGGGATTGAATTTAAAGTTAATGGTCACATAGTTAAACATTACATACATGGTCCGATGGAAGTTGACAATGAAGTCAATCATAATTTCACCACCCAAGAAAACCTTCAAAATGAAAACATAAATATGTTATCAACAACATATGAAAAATCAAAATTGAAAAATGGGGAGGATTCAAATTGGAGTGATGAAGAAGAATTTCTATACAAACCTCCTATTCCAAGAAATGAAGAAAAAGAAGTTCAAATAGAAGTAAAAGAACCAAGAAAAGAACACCCAAAAAAGGTTAACAAACCAACTCGACTTACTAAAGTAGGAGACCCGGGTGAATTTATCATTTCTTGCTTACTTAATGATAGTGTTATATATAATGGACTCGCAGATTTAGGAGTAAGTGAAAATATTATGCCTCTTTCCTTATACAAAAGATTAGGTATGGGTAAATTAAAACCAACCAAAATAGGTGTTCAATCATTTGACCTAACCATTAAACACCCGGTTAGAATAACAAATAATTTACTTGTTAACGTGGGAAGTTTGACCTTTGTTGCAAACTTCATAGTTATTAATATGGAGAAAAACCTTGATATTCCTCTAATTTTAGGTCGCCCATTTTTAGCAACCACCGAGGCGTTCAATGATGTAAGAGAAGATAGAATGACACTTAGGGATGGTGATAAATCGGTCACCTTTGTGAACCGAAAGTTTAGATATCCACCAACCAAAACTGTTAAACCAATAAAAACGCCTAAGTGTGGGGAAGATGAAGAAACACTTAAAGATGATCCGATAACAAAGAACCCCGTTGATGATACGAAATTAGATGAACCCGTTTTTAATAGTTCAACGAAGAAACTTTATAAACGGATTCACGATGCTAGGATTAAGGGAAACTTTAAGTTATGTAACCGATTAGTATCCAATTTATCGCCAAAAGAAAAGGCAATGTTAGTTGAATTTGTGAAAGTTACAGAGGAAATCAATAATTGGCTTGAAGTAAAAGTCAAAGATATACAAGTTGTTGATAGTCCAATTGAAAACGAAGTTAATCACAATTTCGACACCAAATCTAACTAAGTGTGGGGAGAATCGAATCTATTTAGGGTTATTTATATTTCTGTTAGAGTTAGATATCCTGTTTTCATGTAGTTTCCAAAAATGGAATATGTATGGTCTTTCCCTAGCAGTCCCTAAAGAACTAGTCTTCTCCCCCCAATCTGATTTTTTATTTTTTTTAGGTTTTACGAGATGAAGAATTCCTTTGATCTGAACCATGGTCTAACGCTACACGCTATGATTACTAAACGTAATAATGACACACTTTCGAGTGAACTGGTATCATTCATAAGAGGCAAAATGGACGGAGTAAGAAAAGAACTCAGGAAAGATCATCATAAGATACATTTTGGTAAAGGAAAATCAAAATCCGCAACAAAAAGAAGAGCACGACACCTTGAAAGATGTTATAAATGCGGAAAATGGTCACACGAAGGTAAATGTTCAAACAATCAAACATATTCAAATACCGAATTTGTTACTCTATGCAGAGAAGGACCGTTTATATGTTTAGAAGAAAAGATATTGAGGAATCGAGGTTATGCTTTTGTAGCTATGGAGAACCAAATCACACGACTCTCCTATGAGTCGGCTAAAGCAGGTCTCTGAGAATTCTATCTCACAGGTAAGTATGTACAGTTTTTATTTTTATTTTTATTTTTATTGCTTTTAACCTTTTGATAATAAACGCTGAATTGTTCGCTATAAAGTATTAAATTCGTATTCAATAAAATTAGGTATGCGTAACCGAAATTATTGATATCATACAAAAATTTATTACATCATTGCGAAATTTACCGTTTATTCTTAAGGTATAAATATCTTTAATCAATCAACCCAAAATATTTCAGAAATTCGTCAGGAGTAAAACTAGGTTATGGAACCGAAATTACTTTACCGAAAAGAGGGACGTATATTTTTGATAATATTTGATTGATTAAAGTGGGATAAAAGACCAAAAAGATTTTTCATTTTAATTTTTACCTTGTTTTTAAAATTAATATTTAAAAATCAAATTATTAATGTAAATTTTTAAAATCAATATATGCTTGTTTTTAAGTATTTTAAAAATTAATATTTTCAATATAAGTTTGTAAAATTAATGTATAAAAATATTAATAATATTTATATGAATTTTTAGTTTTATGCATTTTAAATTTAAGTTTGGTGTGAATTTAAAAACAAAAATTTACTTTATTTCATTGAGTTAAAAAAATGATTTCTAAAATTCGTCGTGAGTTGAAGACTAGGTCGTTGAACCGAAATTGCTTTACCCGAGGACGGGACGAGAATTTTATTATCATTATTTTTAATCTTATTGATCTAAAGTATGCCAAAAACATTTATATTAAAAAAAAACGCCAATATTTTTGGAAACTTTGGTAAAATTTAATCATTTTTCTACACTAATCACCCTCAATAATTTAAATTGTACTGATTTCTTGCAAATGAGGACATTGCAAGATCTTAAGTGTGGGAAGGGGTTAAATTCTTTCGGATTTTTAAAATTTTTGACTTATATACTTGGTTACCATTAAAAATACTAGTAACGTAGTAGTTGTATTAGAATCTAGTGCTCTCTGATAATAAAGAACAGCCCTAGTCTTTTATACTAACTACCCAATTCTAGTAAAATTTTTCAAAATTTTCAAATAAATGAATTCAAAATTATGTTTATACATATTTATGAACGATAAAACTAGGTGTTAACACCGAAATTATTGTTCCCTCGGAAAGGACATAAATTGAGAAACAACCCAAAATGTTAGAATTCATTTAAAATGGAATAGAGGACAATAAAAAGGCAAAGAAATGAAAATAAAAACCAAGTGTGGGAAAAATTACCAAGTTATTTAGAACATATATCACATATTTTTGTACAAATAATTGAAGATACTTTTGTTTTGGACAAAATTAACCGTTTTACAGGATAAATTGTAATATATTTGAAAGAAAGATGGATCTACACTGTGACGCCCCGTACAAAATCATCGTGCACGGTACATCAACAACAGGATCATTACAAGGTCAAACACTATATGCTGTTTGAAAACCAGTTTTGCATTCATGAACAGATAACGTTTTACAAAAGATGAATAGGAAACATTAACATGAGTACATGATACTAAGGTCATTACAAAGCTATTGTTTTGAAAATAACATAAGTTGGGAATGCAAAGTAAAAGTTTCATGCTTCAGACATCTCTAAGTAATGCAGCGGAAGTCTAACACAGCAAGTCTGTAACAGCAAGTCTATACACCGAGACTAGAACAGCAAGGCTAACAGCAGAAGCAACAACGTCTAAACACCTGAGAAATACATGCTTAAAAAGTCAACGCGAATGTTGGTGAGCTATAGTTTGTTTGTATTCAGTAATGTAATGTAGGCCACGAGATTTCAGTGCTTCAAACAAGCATTTCAAATCAGTAATTCAAATCAGTATGATAAAGTATATGTATAGCCATGGGCACCCGGTAACTAGACTTAACGTTTATAACCCCCTGAAAGTACACTTGGCGAGTGCGTATGTTCACGAAGTATTAAACACCCATTAAATGCTAGCGCGACTAGCCCGAGTGGGGATGTCAAACCCTATGGATCCATATCTAAGATTCGCGTTCACGGTTCAAAAACCAATGATTAAACGTTACCGAGCTAAAGGGAATGTTTATGCCGTTGTATAACCCACACATCTATATAAGTTTAAGTACTCGTGCCTAGTATGTAAAACATAAAATCCGCATGTATTCCTAGTTCCCAAAATAAGTTAAAGTAAAAAGGGAATGCTATAACTCACAGTGATAAAAGCGGTAAAGTCGGTAATGAAAGTACGCAAGTAGTAAGTCGGTCCGAAAGGTCGTCAACCTAAATAAAGGGTTACTAGGTCAGTAGGTTGTTTTTATAAATTCTAATAGTGCATAAAATAAGTTTAAGTGTCATCATCATCATCATCATTCATCATCATAAAAGCTAAGTAAGTTCGACAAGAATATAGATCGAAACAATAGGCTGACTTCGGTCAGCTGCTGAGACCTCTACGTAAAGTGAAAAGATGCATAGTCAGTGGCTATGGCTCCGTATGTGAGTCCCCTAACCTCTGACCAATTTTCAGAACCTAACTCGTCTTCGTTTGGCCGTGGCGACGGTTTAAGTGCGAGTAGGTCAGAAATTTCAGCACAACGTTAATAGGGTGTAGTGACTCTCGGAGGGCCATAAATCCTAAACCGTAACTCGGATTAAGACGAGGCCTAAACGGAAAATCATCTACTCGAACCGAACTAACTGAAAATAAACTTTCCAGTAGCCCAGGTGGTCTGATCAGATACAAAAATCAGTGGACAAGTGCTCCGGTGAGGTTCTTGGTGCTTGATGCTCATCACGGTTCTCATCCTTGATGCTTGTAGCTTCAAGTGTACAACTCGTTGATGGTTTAGCATCACTTTTGACCAAGATTCTACCATCAATACACAATATGTTAAGACCAAGTGGTAACACAACTCATTTAAGAGTCGTAGATGGATGATGAACCAAGGTTACATCATATCCTTAGTCTTAACACAATTACAAGTCCTATTTACAAACAAAGTTACAAACTTTACATCAATCAAACAAGTATGAACATGATCCAAGTCAAAAGAGGTGATGGAACCCTAAGCTAGAGAGCTTGGATCCCTTTCACACAATTTATAAGGTCACAAAGCTAGAAAGCTTGAACCTTTAGTGTTCTTGAAGATCTTTGAAGCATAAAGCTTGGATCTTTAAGATATATGAAGATAACAAACAAAAGTTTGAATCTTTATCACAAAATAACAAGATTAAAGTAAAAGAAAGATGAATCTACAAAGTTGGTGAAGATTCAAAGCTAGAAAGCTTGAATCTTCCATGTTCTTGAAAGATTCATGCTTGAATCAACAAGATATAAGCAAGATCAAAGCTAAAAGGAAAACTTTGATCTCCATAATATGATGATGATGGCCACGAAAATGAAAGAAAAAGAAGAAGAAAAAGAAGACTTACAAGCAATACTAGAAAGGAAAGAAAGAAAGAACAAGTGTGTGTGAAAACCAAATGAGTAAGTGATTTGAATGAGAGGTAAATGGCTAGTATTTATAAGCAAGGAATTTGACAAGGATTGATGACATGGACAAGGGCTAGTATTTATAAGCAAGGAATTTGACAAGGATTGATGACATGGACAAGGGCTAGTATTTATAAGCAAGGAATTTGATAAGGATTGATGACATGGACAAGGGCTAATTAATTGGGTCACTAGCTAGAGTAGGGTGGGCTTGAGCCGAACAAGGTAGAAAATCCAACATGACTAACTATTGTGCATAATTAAATTACTACGCGTAATTAAGCATCCAAAAACCCAGGTAATTATTATTATAAAATAATAATTAATATTTCGCAGTCAAAGTATTCCGATTACGACAAAAGTTAAACGTGCGCGCAGTTCGCGGTTTATTCGAAACGTCAAATAACACTAACGGTTATAAAGGCTTCCAAAGATCAAGTTATGTATCCTACGTACTCTAAGGTACGTTTTAACATATAAATGGAAGTAAACCACGTAAATCAAGTTTCCAGAGTATAAAGTAACACAGTACGCACAAATACGCAGTTTCGCAAAAATACAAGGCACAAAAGCAAGTCGAAAAAGCCGGGTCGTTACATTACCCACCTGTTAATGGAAATTTCGTCCCGAAATTTGAGGAGTGACACAAAAAAAAATGGTACCGTATTTAAATAAGAAGTAGCGTATCAAAGTTCTGAAAGATTCGTGGGCTAAAAAGTGAGCTATTTTCCTTGAAAGGTACTCGGGCGTATAAAAGTAAGAATAGGTATATGCTATTAATTAATTCTTTTAGGAGATCAACAAATTGATTTCATTTCTGGTTAACATGAGTATGTTGTCTGAATATATCCACAAAAGGAAAGATGATGTTTTTAGCCTTACAGGCATCTTTAGTAAGCTGGATGCATGAAATACATCATGAATGTTACTAAACTCATCTAAAACATTGAGGGCTTATGTCGCAATACAAAGCTGACAGGTAGGATGGAAAATATGGTGATCATAACCATGCGATTTGATGTCTGGATAGTGTTAGCCACGGATTTTACTAACCCCTTGATTTCGGAAAGAGACCATAGGCATAAAGAACTCGATATTTAAGAACGTTTCATTTGACTATATAAATTGAAACTTTTGCTGAAAGTGAATAATCGGACTTATATGCAATGCAAGCCATAATTATCTATAGTGCCTTCAGGACGGTCTGAACGAACAATGAAGGATATCACCCAGTTTACCATACTGCAGGTGAACTTATCCTTAGATGGAATGAAAGAACAGTTCCATAATGTAACTTTATCCTTTCAGTTACATGTTGAAGTTAGGGTTAACATTAACTAGAACAACATATAGTTGCAACCAACGAAGAAAGGAATGTGTAGAGTAACCATATCCGTATTACAGATGTTTTAAGCAGTCCCTTCCAAGAGGATAACAAGATTCATAGATTCCTAAAGTATGTTACTTTACATTTCCGAAAGAGAATCCCATTAAAGGTGTGATCTTTGAACCAGGGTGAACTCTTCGAGCGGTTTGTTCTGAATTTATCCTTATACTTAAGGAGATGCGCGGACAAGAAGATACATGGACCCTTGGTCGTAAAGAACGGTTTACTCTAAGTGAAAAGAATCTCAAAACGATTCCTTGTACCTCAACCTACTAATTCATAGAGATGATTTTTACGAGGATGTTGCGATTAGTCATGAAATATTGAGAATAGAAACCCACCTAGTGCCCTTCCTACAATGGGGTGACCATTGAGTGTACCTCAGAAAATTGATTTATCTGCCCGCGATTTTGCCATGTTTAACCTTAAAAGGAACATTTTTCGAGTACAAAGACTTCCTAACAAATTTTTTTTATAAATCTGCCACCCAAAGTGGCTCAAGCATTTTTAATAAGGATTTTAATAGTAAGCTTCATCCCTAACGGAGGGAGAGAAGAAGTGTGATCCCTACATGGTGTAGTCTAATACGGAAACCTTTAATAAAATCAACCAAGGAAGTTTTGAAAAACCTTTAAACGTTTGATGCGACAACATAAATGGAACGAAGTTCTTGGTAAATTTAGAAGTATGTATAACGAGTACCATTTGCACAAAATTATTTGACTTAAAACAACTCAATAAAGGAGCGATTTTTAATCATCTTGAAGGTATAACTTAGTATGTACTAACCCAAAATAAGTAAGGGTAAATTTATACATATATGATTTTATAAATCGCGTAAGTGATAGAAAAGTTGTTAGTACTTTCATTTGTCCATAAATCTCGTGAGGACAGCACAAATAAGCAACGTGTAAATCAATGTGTAAAAATTTTGATAAACATAGTTTTTCGTATTTCAGAGGTTACGAGTTGAAAAAGGTCGAGTGAAAAATCTTTGAATCATCGGTTGACATGTTACTAGGTAATGAAAACTAATGAATTAAATGTAGTTTTGATGATTATCCGAACTTAAGTCTTTGGCCCAAAAATATTTACGTGCGAAGCCGTTGCTAAAAAGTGAGGTATGAAGGATAGAGCATGAGGATGAGAAGTTAAAGTCGGAATACTAATGATGTTAATATCACTAGATGAGAATTTCCTTGGAATAGGTCAGGACTTTGAGTTATGTAAGATAGAGCATCGCTCCGACAGGTGTGAAGAATAAGATCCCTGAGGTAACGCAGTAATTTTGAATGGTTTAAGTGTTTGTGGATGCCCGAAGGCTCTGCATGATGTGGTAGTAAGTGCCTTCATCACATACATACACATGAATCTCTTAGTTTCGACAGTTGTCTGTCTTCATGATGACTTGAATACGAATAAGCAACGAAAAATTTTATATTGACAAGCAACGAAAATTTTATAGAATTCGTTTACGGTGACGATGTAAGAAAAGAAATTAAGTTCTTAGCAAACTAGGGTTATGTACAACACGTACCATTCAAGATAAAATATCCTTTGAATAAAAGATTTGATTTGTAAAAGCGAAAGTAAAATTTCATATGTATTTGTCAAAAAGAAGTAATTATTTACTTTATTTTATATAACGTATACGATTTCAAAAATTTGCACGAATGGCAAATAAAATAAATTTATTTTTATTAAGTTTTGAGAGGATCGCACAGTAAAATTGTGTAAGTAAAATTTTGGCAAACAAAATTTTCATATTTCGGAGGTTACAAGTTGGAAAAAGATTGATGAGAATCGAGTAAAAGACTTTTGAAAATCTCCGGTGATATTTGAGCAAAAATGTTACGAGGTAATGAAAACTATTGAATTTTAATGTGGTTGATGACTATTAGTAGGGCATAAGTCCTTCGACCAAAAATGCTTAAGTATAAAGTTGTTGCTTATAAGTGAGACACGAAAGGGAGAGTATGAGGACGGGGATTAACTACCCATTGATTTTGGAAATTCCGAACTGGTATGACTAATATCGAAGTAAGAAGGGTGATGGTGTTATTATCATTGATTAAGAATTCTCTCGGAATAAGTTAGGATTCATTGTCGCATAAGAATGAGCATCAAATACGATTCTTGGGTAGTATAGAATTTGAATTGCTGAAGTGACGGGATACAATTTCCTTTATGTATCGTTGTCCATTGTATCGGTTTCTTTCATGGCTAGAAAGTGAGCAGATTTGGTGAGGCGATCAACAATAACCCCGATAGTGTCATAACTGCCGACTGTTTTCGGTAGTTTCATAATGAAATCCATCGTCATCCCTTCCCATTTCCATTGTGGGATCTCGGGTTGTTGAAGTAATTCAGATGGCTTTTGGCTCACCATTCTCGCGAGGTATACGAATAATCTTCTTACTATAAATAACTTTCGCTTTCGTCCTTGAAAGTCAGTCCGTTCCAACTATTTCCTCAAAGCTTTCTAACTCGATGAGTATTAGGTTAATTTTAAGGTCCATTCCAACCAAATCTTATTATACTGCCGTGAAAATTTTTATCAACCTTCTCAAATAACATCTGCTTGTGCGCAGGTAACTAATCCTTTCCAACTACTACTATAAAACTTCCAAGTTTTGTTGGCATGAGGTCATCTCCAAATGATCCACCTGTTAATTTTTAAGGTACTATCTTAAATTACTCCTCTATCTCTGCCAACTTACCATTATCTTGTCCTATAGAATACTTAACTCTCATGGTTGTTAATGGCTTATTAGTCATCACACTAGGATTCTTAGATATAAGGTTTCTATCACTCTAGTATTAAACAATTCCGAGACGATAAATCGTTGTGAAGAAACGTACCCTAACTAAAATCAGGATCCATGCGAGTCTCCATAGCTGAGATAATGATTGCTCTATCGTATGTGAGTCCAAAGTTTTTTTTTTTTTTTTTTTCCTATTTGAGAACTTTTTCCTTAAGTATCCAGGGTGTCTATATCTATAACAAATCTTCGGGTTATCAATTCTGCAGTCCAGGCCCTTCTCGTACAGTATCTAGACTAAGTGGTTATTCCTGCCTTTATCAGACCATAATGCGTATACTCAAGTGGTTCCTACCAAAATTTCCTTTGAATCGCTTCATATTCCTTATGTAGTAACATTGGGACTTCTGCATGATTCACTTCAATATAATTACGCTGGCCTGGCGTCATTATATTGTACTAAATCGTACGTTCATTCCAATATCACTCCATATGGTCAATGTAACGTGATCACTTTCAGTTCTACTCGATTTCATCCAACGGTGCTTTATCTATGCTATCTCAAAACAAAATCTACATAATTAATCTCACGGTTTCTCGGTGTGGGTACGTAAGTTCCGTAGGTCATGCACCAATGCCTAAATCTCCCGAAATTTCTTCAAAATGTTCAGGTTCAGGTAACATCGTTAGGTTCCTTTCTAGAAATTCAATCTGGGTCTCGCGTCGAGTTGTATGTGTAGCAAGTAGTAGTACGATATGTCTTGAGGCGACTCCCAAGTCTTTGGGTATGGTTGAGCATCAGTAGAAGGCACTCTGACCTTGTGAAAGGAGATGTCCTCCCGACTTCCCCAATGCCTAAGAGTGTTAGGGTACTAAATCCAGAAATGTCGTCAGATCGTCGAGTAGTGGTGAAGAACGAAAGAGATAAGTGACGATCATGAAAGTGTACGAGATACGAGCCATCTTGCAGGAACTGAACAACCTTCGAATGTTCACACGTCGTACGTGGCTATTTAGAGTGTGCTCGGGGTGCGGTTACTCCGACAAATCCTCGAATATCTCCTCCTCCGAGGATCGACTTTAGTGGGCCTGTAATCTGAGGGGTACTCCTCCTAGATTGCGTGAAGAATCGTTTTGATCTCTGGAACGGTGGAACAGTAGTAACAGCTGGATTACAATACTAATCCTTAGGGTTAGACGTGTGGGAAATGGGTTCAGAAGAACATCTGAACTAGGAAAGGTAAGTTTTTCCAAGTCGGTGCAGCAAATAGCAGGCATGAAGCAAGCACGTAATCAGGCACTACAGAAACCTAGCTCGTTTACAGCAGTATATAGCATGGCAATATTAACAGTACTAAACAGAAGTAACATGCAATCGAAAGCAGATAGTAGCATGCAGTAGCTAGAATAAGCAAAAGCATGCAGCGAGTTTACATAGCAGTAAAAGGAAACGGTAGCATGCAGCAAGTTCATACGGTAGTAAAAGTAAGCAGTGGCATGCAGTAGTAGTAAGCAGTAACATGTAGTAATATAACACAGTAGCATGCAGCAGGTTCCGCAGAAACAAGTAAACTAGCAAGTTGTAGATTAGTCCTATTAGTGAATCCTACTCGGGTCGGTCCTAGACTCACTAATGCAACCTAATTCCCTACAACCAATGCTCTGATACCAACTGTGACGCCCCGTACAAAATCATCGTGTACGGTACATCAACAACAGGATCATTACAAGGTCAAACACTATATGCTGTTTGAAAACCAGTTTTGCATTCATGAACAGATAACGTTTTACAAAAGATGAATAGGAAACATTAACATGAGTACATGATACTAAGGTCATTACAAAGCTATTGTTTTGAAAATAACATAAGTTGGGAATGCAAAGTAAAAGTTTCATGCTTCAGACATCTCTAAGTAATGCAGCGGAAGTCTAACACAGCAAGTCTGTAACAGCAAGTCTATACACCGAGACTAGAACAGCAAGGCTAATAGCAGAAGCAACAACGTCTAAACACCTGAGAAATACATGCTTAAAAAGTCAACACGAATGTTGGTGAGCTATAGTTTGTTTGTATTCAGTAATGTAATGTAGGCGACGAGATTTCAGTGCTTTAAACAAGCATTTCAAATCAGTAATTCAAATCAGTATGATAAAGTATATGTATAGCCGTGGGCACCCGGTAACTAGACTTAACGTTTATAACCCCCTGAAAGTACACTTGGCGAGTGCGTATGTTCACGAAGTATTAAACACCCGTTAAATGCTAGCGCGACTAGCCCGAGTGGGGATGTCAAACCCTATGGATCCATATCTAAGATTCGCGTTCACGGTTCAAAAACCAATGATTAAACGTTACCGAGCTAAAGGGAATGTTTATACTGTTGTATAACCCACACATATATAAGTTTAAGTACTCGTGCCTAGTATGTAAAACATAAAATCCGCATGTATTCTCAGTTCCCAAAATAAGTTAAAGTAAAAAGGGAATGCTATAACTCACAGTGATAAAAGCGGTAAAGTCGGTAATGAAAGTACGCAAGTAGTAAGTTGGTCCGAAAGGTCGTCAACCTAAATAAAGGGTTACTAGGTCAGTAGGTTGTTTTTATAAATTCTAATAGTGCATAAAATAAGTTTAAGTGTCATCATCATCATCATCATTCATCATCATAAAAGCTAAGTAAGTTCGACAAGAATAGAGATCGAAACAATAGGCTGAATTCGGTCAGCTTCTGAGACCTCTACGTAAAGTGAAAAGATGCATAGTCAGTGGCTATGGCTCCGTATGTGAGTCCCCTAACCTCTGACCAATTTTCAGAACCTAACTCGTCTTCGTTTGGCCGTGGCGACGGTTTAAGTACGAGTAGGTCAGAAATTTCAGCACAACGTTAATAGGGTGTAGTGACTCTCGGAGGGCCATAAATCCTAAACCGTAACTCGGATTAAGACGAGGCCTAAACGGAAAATCATCTACTCGAACCGAACTAACTGAAAATCAAATTTCCAGTAGCCCAGGTGGTCTGATCAGATACTAAAATCAGTGGACAAGTGCTCCGGTGAGGTTCTTGGTGCTTGATGCTCATCACGGTTCTCATCCTTGATGCTTGTAGCTTCAAGTGTACAACTCGTTGATGGTTTAGCATCACTTTTGACCAAGATTCTACCATCAATACACAATATGTTAAGACCAAGTGGTAACATAACTCATTTAAGAGTCTTAGATGGATGATGAACCAAGGTTACATCATATCCTTAGTCTTAACACAATTACAAGTCCTATTTACAAACAAAGTTACAAACTTTACATCAATCAAATAAGTATGAACATGATCCAAGTCAAAAGAGGTGATGGAACCCTAAGCTAGAGAGCTTGGATCCCTTTCACACAATTTATAAGGTCACAAAGCTAGAAAGCTTGAACCTTTAGTGTTCTTGAAGATCTTTGAAGCATAAAGCTTGGATCTTTAAGATATATGAAGATAACAAACAAAAGTTTGAATCTTTATCACAAAATAACAAGATTAAAGTAAAAGAAAGATGAATCTACAAAGTTGGTGAAGATTCAAAGCTAGAAATCTTGAATCTTCCATGTTCTTGAAAGATTCATGCTTGAATCAACAAGATATAAGCAAGATCAAAGCTAAAAGGAACTTTGATCTCCATAATATGATGATGATGGCCACGAAAATGAAAGGAAAAGAAGAAGAAAAAGAAGACTTACAAGCAATACTAGAAAAGAAAGAAAGAAAGAACAAGTGTGTGTGAAAACCAAATGAGTAAGTGATTTGAATGAGAGATAAATGGCTAGTATTTATAAGCAAAGAATTTGACAAGGATTGATGACATGGACAAGGGCTAGTATTTATAAGCAAGGAATTTGACAAGGATTGATGACATGGACAATGGCTAGTATTTATAAGCAAGGAATTTGACAAGGATTGATGACATGAACAAGGGCTAATTAATTGGGTCACTAGCTAGAGTAGGGTGGGCTTGAGCCCAACAAGGTAGAAAGTCCAACAAGACTAACTATTGTGCATAATTAAATTACTACGCGTAATTAAGCATCCAAAAATCCAGGTAATTATTATAATAAAATAATAATTAATATTTCGCAGTCATAATATTTCGATTACGACAAAAGTTAAACGTGCGCGCAGTTCGCGGTTTATTCGAAACGTCAAATAACACTAACGGTTATAAAGGCTTCCAAAGATCAAGTTATGTATCCTACGTACTCTAAGGCACGTTTTAACATATAAATGGAAGTAAACCACGTAAATCAAGTTTCCAGAGTATAAAGTAACACAGTACGCACAAATACGCAGTTTCGCAAAAATACAAGGCACAAAAGCAAGTCGAAAAAGCCGGGTCGTTACATACACGATGAATCAATTTCATCATTAAAAGGAAGTAAAGTCTTCCGAAAAAGACACGCGCTTCTTGATTTAGGTCAAGAAGTTGTCGTCCAGACCAGCTGTAGGTTGACGAAAAATCTAGAAAAGTCATCTCTAAAATCAGCAGGAAATCCACGGACCTCAGCATCAAACAGGGTCGCCAAGTGGTCAGACTTATCCTAACCATGAGAGGATCTGTCTCGTAAAATGGGGAGGGCGCCGTGCAAATTAGCTTGATAAGACTGATGAATCAGACCCCCAGAAAGGATAATCTCCTTAAAAGATCAAAAATCAGCTTTTAAGACTGATATTACTCAATCCTTGAGATTGACCTTAAAGATTGAGAATTCAAACTCATGGAATTCGATGATATCTAAACTCGAGCTTGAACGAGAAAATATTTTGATCAAATTACAAACCGATTTGTTTTCTGAAAACCCATTTTTAATGCGTTCATTACTATTGAACGTAAAATCCTAGGAATTCACCTGGAATTCATTAGGTCACCTGAACCAAATCGGGTGTCAACCGTAAGAACGGTGGTTGCATAGCATGGTCGAAGATAGGACCTTGTGCTAGACCGAAAAATTATAGGGTGATCTTTGCTATTTCTCCTACAATGGATAGTAATTGCATCCGACACGTTATAGACCATAATTAAAAGCATGTCACGGGGCATTGCCTTAACAGTTGCTTGTTTAACGCTTTCCTTTACAACCGGACGGTAGTTTACTGAAAGGTAATATACGAAACAAGTATACTGGATGTGTTGCTTTCTTAATACAAGGTTAGCAAGTGGGTGACACAAAACCGCAAGTTTTGAGCTAAAATTTTCAAATCTGAAACCCACCAAACCCACAAAAACATTTTGCAAACACCGGTGAAGGGTTATTCCAGAAAACTTATCTAGGGTAAAAGCTAGATTAAATTTTCAAAAGATCAAATGTTTTCATAAAGATCCAATTTCCTTAAGGATCTAAATTTTCATAGTCATGTAGGACTGTAAACCACATCGTTACTATCATTGTTCATACCGCCTTATTGAAATCACTGATGTACAAAGTGTGAAGAATAAAGAAGTGATTCAAGTATGTTTTTATTCAAAGTACTATATTGCTTGAGGACAAGCAACGCTCAAGTGTGGGAATATTTGATAATGCTAAAAATGAACATATATTTCATAGCATTATCCCTCACGAAAGACAAGCTTTTAGTTGCAATTGTCCTATTTACAAGTGATATTCGTTTAAATAATAAAAGGTGAAGACAAAAGGCAGATTCGACGAATTGAAGACGCAAAGGACCAAAAAGCTAAAAAGTACAAAGTACAATCAAAGAGGTTCAAATTATTGATGAGAAACCTCTCAAAAGTACAAGAGTACGAGCCGCAAAACGCAAAGTTCAAATTATTAAATCGTACAAAAGGACGTTCGAAAAACCGGAACCAGGACATGAATCAACTCGCAACGCACGACGCAACGGACCAAAAGTTACAAATTAATTATGTATATAAATATAATATAATATATAATTAATTATGTAAATTATATATATATTATATTTATATATTATAAAAATAAACGTCGGCAGCCTAGGATCCAATTTGTGTGAGCTGGAATGCGAACCTCCGCACTCGCGGAGTTTAGAAGGGTAAAAACTCCGCACTCGCGGAGCTGCACAGTAAATTGTGGGCCTATAAAAGCCATCGAATTCTGCACTTCAAAAACACATCTTTTCTCTATCTATCTATCTCACGTATTTATATATAGATATATATATATATATATATTATAATTTTAATTTTAATTTTAATAATAATAAGGGTATGTTAGCGAATATTGTAAGGGTGTAAGTCGAAATTCTGTCCGTGTAACGCTACGCTATTATTAATCATTGTAAGTTATGTTCAACCTTTTTAAACTAATGTCTCGTAGCTAAGTTATTATTATGCTTATTTAATGCCGAAGTAATCGTGATGTTGGGCTAAATATTAAAATTGGGTAATTGGGCTTTGGACCATAATTGGGGTTTGGATAAAAGAACGACACTTGTGGAAATTAGACTATGGACTATTAATGGGTTTTATATTATCTTAACGATACCTTGTTAATTTAATATAAAGGTTATAATTTGACGTATCTATATATAACCACATACGCTTAATCGGGTACGGTGGGCGGGATATCTATAAATACCAATAATTGGTCATTTTACCGGACACGGAACTGGATTAATAGTTAATGAATTAGTTGAAACAGGGGTGGATTACATTCAAGGGTAATTGGTGTAATTGTTAACAAAGTAGTAAAACCTTGGACTACACGCAGTCGATAACCTGGTGTATTCATTAAACAAAGTATTAAGACCTTGTTACAATTCGAATCCCCAATTAGTTGGAATATTTGACTTCGGGTATAAGGATAATTTTACGAAGACTCTCGCACTTTATATTTATGACTGATGGTCTATTATGGACAAAACCGTATGGACATATTGAATAATCCAGGACAAAGGACAATTAACCCATGGTAATAAACTAAAATCAACACGTCAAACATCATGATTACGGAAGTTTAAATAAGCATAATTCCTTTATTTCATATTTAATTGCACTTTTAATTATCGCACTTTAATTTATTGTCATTTTAATTATCGTACTTTTTAATTATCGCAACTTTTATTTACTGTCATTTTATTTCATCGCACTTTAATTATTGTGATTTACTTTATGCTTTAAATTAAGTTATATTTATTTTTTTTACATTAGGTTTTAACTGCGACTTAAGACATAAAATTGACAAACCGGTCATTAAACAGTAAAAACCCCCTTTTATATTAATAATAATGCTTCTTATATTTATATATATATTTATATACAAATTTAGTTTTAAAAATGTAGCGTTAAACTTGGCCAGTTCCCTGTGAACGAACCGGACTTACTAAAAACTACACTACTCTACGATTAGGTACACTGACTATAGTGTTGTAGCAAGGTTTAGGTATTTCCACTCTATAAATAAATAAATAACTTGTGTAAAATTGTATAGTATTTAATAGTATTTCGTAGTAAAATATTATAGTATTTAGTACCCCTTCGCTTTAACATCAGAGGTCAATCCTATTCTTTATGTAATTCGATTTATTAAGATTAGTAAGATCAATGAATGTATCAACCGAATGATGTTCAATATTTGTATTTTGATCGTGAACTTTCATTACTTTAGTCTCTATTCCCAAGTTCATTTTTGGAAGGAAAAAAAGGGATTTAGAAAGAAGGAGAAAGATTGTATAGAAAAAGAGGTGTTCCTGAGATTTTTGTAGGGAAGAAAAGAAATGAAGGGGAAGGGGAATTGAGTCTATTTTTCCCTCATAATTTCCCTTCCAAATTGGGCAGATTTGAATTGAAAGGAAGCGTTCCTATCTCTTCTGTTCCCAAGTTCATTTTAATTGCAAATCATTCACCTTCTTTTCTTTCTTGTAATAATCATTTCTCTTCCTTTCTTTTCTTTTAATAAAAAACTCTGGAACAGAGCCTTATTGAGTTGTTTTTCGATTCTGTTAATGGTAATTTTGATATAAGTGTTTAACCTGGATCAATTGATGATTGAAATTAAACTAGCAATTGACCGAGAGTCTAATGAAAAGAAAAACTCTGGAGTGCAATCGCCATTGTTATTCATGAAATTGAGATTACAAGAGAGAGAATTGTAAGTTGTTACAACTGAAAAACTGCCCTAACTGATTACATCTTGTGTATTTAACTACTACTAACGGTATTCACACAGAACAATTGAAGAAGAAGATGACCAAGTCACGTGAGTGGTACGTGACTTCATTTTAAACGTTTGTACGTGCTTCGCACGGGGGTCATATCAATCCCCTTAGCTTGCTAAGCACGGAACAATTAGGGTAACGTTGAATCAATTCTTCCAAATCTTCCCATGTAGCATCTTCAATTGACCCTTGCTGCCATTGAATTAAAGCATAAACAACAGCTCGATTATGGCGTTTCATCATCTTCCTATCCAAAATTTTCCAAGGCACTGGAGTAATGACACCTTGAGTATCCACAGCCGGTAGCTCAGTCATTTCTGTCACCGGTGGTCCTTTATAAGGCTTAAGCTGTGAAACATGAAATACAGGATGGATTTGACTTGAATTAGGTAATTGCAACATGTATGCTACCTGACCCACCCGTTCTGTAATTTGAAATGGACCATAATACTTGGGAGAAAGCTTATTATACTTGCCCATTCTCAATGTAACTTGTCTATGGGGTTGTAACTTGACATAAAACCATGAGTGAACTGCTAACTCCCTATCTGTACATTTAACATTAGCATACTTCTTCATTCTATCTTGAGCTCGTTGTAAATGAAATTTCAACATGACAATAGCTTGTTCTCTAGCCTGCAATGTCCTGTCCACAGCTTCTACTCTACTCTCACCATTAGTATACGTAATTGGGGTTGGTGGAGCCTGCCCATACAATACCTCATAAGGTGTGGTCTGAATTGAAGTATGAAAGTTAGTATTGTACCAGAACTCAGCTAATGGCAGCCAATTTAACCATTCTCTTGGTTTATCACAGGTCATACACCTTAAGTAACATTCCAAACATCTGTTGACTACCTCAGTTTGGCCATCTGATTGTGGGTGATAAGCTGTTGAAAGATTGAGAGTGACCTTCAATAATTTGAATAACTCCTTCCAAAAAGTACTCAAGAACACCTTGTCTCTATCACTCACTATAGACTGAGGTAGACCATGCAGCTTGTATATATTGTCTAAGAAGGTCTGTGCTACTGTACTGGCTGTAAAAGGATGACTTAGGGCCATAAAATGACCATATTTACTCAGTCTGTCTACTACAACAAAGATAACACTCTTACCATTGGACAATGGCAACCCCTCTATAAAATCCATTGAAATATCACTCCATACCCTTGTTGGAATCTGTAAGGGTTGCAATAAGCCTGGATACTGAGTCAGATCAGGTTTACATCTTTGACAAACATGGCATTGTTTCACAAAATGCTTAAACTGTTTCTTCATTTTCCTCTAATAGAAGCAAGCTGCTACCTTTTGAGAAGTTGATGCCACTCCTGAATGCCCTCCACTTGAGTCATTGTGGCAATGAGTAATTATGTTTTGTCTTAAAGCTTCATCACATCCCACCACTAGCTTATTCTTCTTGTAGAGCTTACCATTTTCAAGAGTGTATTTATGATACTTGGGATCTTTTTTCTGCACCTTAGCTTTGACCAGCTGCAAGTCAACATCTTTATCTACACTTTCAAGCACCTTCTCATAAATGTCAGACATAATTGAAGTAGCACAAATGTGAAATAATGAAGCATGCCCTTCTACCCTTGAAAGAGCATCTGCTGCCCCATTTTCCAATCCTCTTTTATATTGTATCTCATAATCCAACCCAATCAATTTAGGTAACCATTTAAGCTGAGTTGGAGTAGTTAACCTTTGTCCAGCCAAATACTTCAAACTTACATGGTATATATATATATATATATATATATATATATATATATATATATATATATATATATATATATATATATATATATATATATATATATATATATATATATCAGTCACTATCTTGAAATGCCTATTCAATAGATAGCCTCTCCATTTGATATATCAGTCACTATCTTGAAATGCCTATTCAATAGATAGCCTCTCCATTTGTCAACTGCATGAATAATAGCTAAGAATTCCCTTTCATATGTGGATAAAGCTTGATGCTTTTGAGACAAAGCTTTACTAAAGAAAGCAATAGGGTGTCCTTGTTGCTGTAACACTGCACCAATTCCAACACCTGATACATCAGTTTCAATGACAAATTCTTGATTAAAGTTGGGTAGACTTAACACAGGTGACTGTATCATTTGTTTCTTTAGTGCATTAAAAGCAACAGTAGCTTCTTCACTCCACTTGAAAGCTTCCTTCTTCAACAATTTGGTCAAAGGTTGACTTATAACTGCATAACCCCTAATAAATCTCTTGTATTATCCAGTTAACCCTAAGAAACCCCTTAATTACTTCAGTGTTTTGGGTTGTTATAACGACCCATCCTAATCCATCTGGACGAATACATTACATTTGGTTACGTCACGAGGTACTTGACCTCTATATGATACATTTTACAAACATTGCATTCGTTTTTAAAAAGACAAACTTTCATTTCATCGCAAGTTGACGGCATGCATACCATTTCATAATATATCCAACTATAATTGACTTAATAATAATCTTGATGAACTCAACAACTCGAATGCAACGTCTTTTGAAATATGTCATGAATGACTCCAAGTAATATCTCTAAAATGAGCAAATGCACAGCGGAAGATTTCTTTCATACCTGAGAATAAACATGCTTTCAAGTGTCAACCAAAAGGTTGGTGAGTTCATTAGTTTATCATAAACAATCATTTTCATTAATTTAATAGACCACAAGATTTTCATTTCATTTCTCATAAATATCATGCATTTGCATAAAAATCATTCATATGGATTGAACACCTGGTAACCGACATTAACAAAATGCATCTAGAACATCCCCATATATTAATATCGAAGTACTAAAGCAGTTCAAATTCTCTGACTGGGGCATGTCAAAGCCCATAGATCTATCTTTAGGATTCGCGTCAATTGGTGGCAATTATAATAAACACCAATTCTTAGGCTACCAAGTTCAACAAGGGCGATATCCGGTATAACGATTCAACCATAGAATATAGTTTCGATTACTTGTGTCTATTTCGTAAAGCATTTATAAAAGCGCATGTATTCTCAGTCCCAAAAAAATATATTGCAAAAATATTTAAAAAGGGAGCAAATGAAACTCACAATATTATATTTTGTAGTAAAAATACATATGACGATATTGAACAAGTGTAGGGTTAGCCTCAGATTCACGAACCTATATCATTTGTATATATATTAAAATATATAATCATGACTGAACAAATTTATTTATTATATCTTAATTTATATATTATGTATATTTAATTTGTATATATATTCAAAATGATTAAGATTTATGTAGTTATATATCCATATTCATATACATAATTGTTTAGTGTTATATTAAAAATCAATAGTTTGTTATTTGTAAGTATTTATATAAATAATATTAATAGGTTTGATATATATAGTTATGTGAAATATTGATATAATTATAGTACATATAATAATTATATTTTATGTACAAAGTATTTATTTACTTAAAAAGATAGTTTTTGATAATACTAATGAATTACTAATAATAATAATAATAATAATAATAATAATAATAATAATAATAATAATAATAATAATAATAATAATAATAATAATAATAATAATAATAATAATAATAATAATAAAAATAACGTTATTAATAATAATACTAATAATGATGTTGTTAATACTACCCATAACCTCCTTGGCAATAACCCATAGTTTTCCTTAGTTATAATCAGTTTGTAACCCGAATTAAAATACCCGTGTATCACTTGTTACAGTACAATACTACTAATTTAAAATTTAAGTTAGGAAATATACAGAGTGATTTATTTATGTGAGTGTGTGCGTGTTTTTAAGTTCCTAATCACAAGTACTTCGTTTATATATATATATATATATATATATATATATATATATATATATATATATATATATATATATATATATATATATATATATATATATATATATATATATATATATATATATATAGTGGACCAATCCATGAATAAGCACTAAATGGGGTACAAACTGGATAAGTAAAATTTCAATTTTTTTTTAAAAAAACGATCCTTTAATATGCAAATAGAAGAAAACGAAAAAATTTTAAAAAGTTTTTTAACAAAATCGTTCGAAAATCGATGATGAATGGTAAACATCAATGATGAATGGTAAAAATTGATGATGAATGGTAAAATTGACCATTCATCTGGTTAATTTATCATTCTTTTTGTTCGCGATGAATGATAAAATTAATCAATGCTAAAAAAAAGCAGATGAATGGTTAATTTAACCATTCATCTGTTAATGATGAATGATAAAAAAACAGATGAATGGTTAATTTAACCATTCATCTGGTTTTTTTAGCATTGATTAATTTTATCATTCATCGTAAACAAGATGAATGGTAAATTAACCCGATGAATGGTTAATTTTATCATTCATCATCGATTTTTGAAAGATTTTGAACTTTTTTTTTATGAAAAAAATTGATTAGAGGTGCATTTTAATGCAGATTTATGAATGTAAAAAAAATTCAAAAAAAAAAAATTATTTTGCTTATCCCGTTTGTACTCCTTTTAAGCTTATCCATGGATCGTGCCCCTATATATATATATATATATATATATATATATATATATATATATATATATATATATATATATATATATATATATATATATATGTGTGTGTGTGTGTGTGTGTGTGTGTGTGTGTGTGTGTGTGTAAAATAATAATATAATATATAATATAATAATAATAAAGGTAAGCCGCCATCACTTTTTATGTCGACAAACTTTTTATGTCGATAAACATTACGCGTTTCGCGTAGATAGGTACGCATTCCGCGTATGGTGTCTTCACGAAAGTTGTAGATTTTTGAGTTACGGACGTCTGGACACGGGAATCACCCTTTTTTGAGTCAGTATGATTTAGTTATGATTTTTCTCGTGCAAGTGCGCAGGTTTAGTGATTTCCATCATTTTAACTTGAAACCTTGAGATGAAATGTTGTAGTCTTTTAGTGCTCATTAGAAACCTTTATTTTATCATTATTCTCATTTTCATATCATTAAAAATCCATAAAAACATTTTAACAAACAAATTCTATTATATCGAAAAACGTGTCCATACTAAATCGAATAACTATAGTTTTCTAAAACTAATTACATTCACATATTTTTATCGAAACGTTATAATAATTAAAAATCTATTATTTCGAAGAACGCTTTCATATATTTGAACTAAATCGAATAAATATAATTTAGTTTTCCAGAATTAGTTATATTCAAAATCATTCTTTAAAAGGTTTCATCTATGTCGTAAAACGTTTTCAATATTAAGAAAACTAAATAATTAACTTTATCAAGAGACACGAGACAATCATTGTGTTGAAAGTTAATCTATACTAACCTTTGTCCAGTAATCATTAATTGACATATTTGTTCTTACTTGTAGGCCACTTTACCATTTATTCCGAATATCGTTAAAAAGGAAAGGTTTCCTAAATCAAAGTGGACCTCTCAATAGAGACTCACGATCATACAATGTATCTAATAAATCAATCATTTGATATTATCTTTTAAATCCGTTGATAATTATATTAAACATATATCGAAACAAATACGTTCGTGTAAAGTATTATACGTCTAATACTTTGTTAACGTTTTCAAGTTATAATATATACACATATACATATATAATCATGTCCGTTCATATAATGGTTCGTGAATCATTGAAATTTGGTCGAGGTTAAATGAATGTATGAACATAGTTTAAAATTCTTGAGATTCAACTTAACAAACTTTGCTTATCTTGTCGGAATAATATAAAGATTAAAGTTTAAATTTGTTCGAAAATTTCCGGGTCATCACAAAAACTGCCCTAACTGATTACATCTTGTGTATTTAACTACTACTAACGGTATTCACACAGAACAATTGAAGAAGAAGATGACCAGGTCACGTGAGTGGTACGTGACTTCATTTTAAACGTTTGCACGTGCTTCGCATGTGGGATCATATCAAATTTCTTTCTCTTTTTAAAAAAATAATAATAAAAAATGTATTTCTTTATACGGAAAATTTGTATTCTTATATTCTTACTCTGTATAAATGAAAAATATAAGTAAATAAATAACCGTAAAAACCCCTGGTTAGGTTAAAGTGAAGGGATAATCGGCTATATCCGGCAGCAAACCGTCGTCTACTTTCTACTGCCTATCTTAGATGATAAGGTAGCTGCCTCTCTATGTCTTCTTCTTTTTTTTTTAATTGTTTGAACCTTTTGACTATATATATTTATACATGTATGTATGTATGTATGTATGTATGTATAATTTAGACCTGATTTTGTTTACTGATTGGGATGCTCATACTTGTTTTTAATAACTATCTAGCAGGTTAATTTCACTAATTTTTTTGCACAATCAGGATTCCATGATTGCCTTTTGTTCTAAATAATAATCAAAATTGCTGTTAGCGGTCAGTCAGTTTATTTAAAAACCTATGCTGTTAAGGTATTGAACTCGTTTCATTTAACCCTTTTAACAGCAACATACAACTTTCTATAAACCCTAATCTACACAATACGAAATAATTTTCTATTTTTAATTTGTTAGTTATATTGTATGATGTGTACGTAATTTAACTCCTGTAGCTCATGTATTGATCATTATGTTTCAATCATGAATATTTCTATAACTTTAACTGGTTCTCTAAGGCTCTGTTTGGCCAGATAATGGTGTCAGTATAATTAGAACTTTATCAGAACTTGATTAGCAAACAAAAAGAAAAGATATTAACGTTTGGTTAGTTTATGCTGTTAATGTTATTTTGAAGGTATATCCTAAATAGTGATAGTTTTTTCCCCAATGAATATTTGCAGTCAAATGTGGTTTGTTTAAAAATTCTGCTTTATCTAAAATTCAAGTCTCTCTCTGACTAACTTTTCCACCCCAAAAGCTAACATCAGCCCCAAAATTCAAGTCGGAAATTGCTCTTATTTTCGATAGAGTTAGAGGCAACCACCTATAAAATCGACCTCGCAGAATTTTTCCGAACCTGAGAGTACGAATTTCGCCGGCAACTGTCTCGAAACGTGACGCCACGCGCCGCCTACTCAGGTCGCCGGAAAATTTTTCCCGGTTACTTATTCTGTTTTTTTTTTTTTTTTTTTTTTTTTTTGCAGGTAACATAACGGATCTACTAGCGAGGGTTTGTAGTAAACGAGAAACCTCGCCATTTTCGCCGTCTGCTGCCTTGGAGCTGCCGGAAATCACTGCTGCCGGAAATCTCTCCTGCCGGAAACTCCTTGTCTTTACAAGGCTGTGTTTGGTTCTCTGATCCCTTTTCCTTAAGTCCATACTCTGTGATATTTCTGCTTTACTTTTTCGCTGTATTTGCATATTCATATCCTTGAGGTTTTCAAAGTTGTTTATTAATTATATCCTTGACTATTATTATTATACTATTATATTAGTGATTATTAGTATTATTAATACTCTATTATTATTATTATTATTATTATTATTATTATTATTATTATTATTATTATTATTATTATTATTATTATTATTATTATTATTAGGGGGATGATTCTAACACACCCTTTTTTGATCCTCACACACCTATTTTAACCTTTTACTCTTCTAATAATACCCCATTTCTTTAAATTGGTGTGTGAGGATCAAAAAAGTGTGTGTTAGAATCATCTCCTTTATTATTATTATTGTTATTATTATATTATATTTTTATATTATATTGCCACTTCTGCCTTTTCCCTTTTGTTTATTATATAGGGTAAGATAGACTCTAGTCGTAGTGATGGTCACGTGAGGTCATGTCGTTCGAGCTTAGGGGCGGCTAGGTCTAGAAGGGTTAGAATTGGCAATAGGTTAGCGAACCTGGTTAAGATTAGAGTAGGTAGTTGGAATGTAGGAACTTTGACTAGCAAATCCTTTGAGCTTGTTGATACCTTGCGTAAGAGTAAGGTGGACATTTTGTGTGTTCAGGAAACTAGATGGAAGGGCCAAGAGGCGGTTGACATTGACGACTACAGGTTATGGTTTTCGGGTTCTACGGTAGCTAGAAACGGGGTAGGAATCATTATAGGACATCTGTATAAAGATAATATTGTGGGCGTAGATAGGTGTAGTGATAGGATTATGTCGATTAGGTTAGTTATCCAGGAGGTGACTTACATGGTCATTAGCGCTTACGCACCTCACGCTGGTTTGGGTGAAGAATGAAATGTCCCGTTCTTATTGATTAAAAACGTTCCATATTAATTGATTTCGTTGCGAGGTTTTGACCTCTATATGAGACGTTTTTCAAAGACTGCATTCATTTTTAAACAAACCATAACCTTTATTTCATCAATAAAGGTTTAAAAAGCTTTACGTAGATTATCAAATAATGATAATCTAATATATCCTGTTTACACACGACCATTACATAATGGTTTACAATACAAATATGTTACAACAAAATAAGTTTCTTGAATGCAGTTTTTACACAATATCATACAAGCATGGACTCCAAATCTTGTCCTTATTTAAGTATGCGACAGCGGAAGCTCTTAATAATCACCTGAGAATAAACATGCTTAAAACGTCAACAAAAATGTTGGTGAGTTATAGGTTTAACCTATATATATCAAATCGTAACAATAGACCACAAGATTTCATATTTCAATACACATCCCATACATAGAGATAAAAATCATTCATATGGTGAACACCTGGTAACCGACAATAACAAGATGCATATATAAGAATATCCCCATCATTCCGGGACACCCTTCGGATATGATATAAATTTCGAAGTACTAAAGCATCCGGTACTTTGGATGGGGTTTGTTAGGCCCAATAGATCTATCTTTAGGATTCGCGTCAATTAGGGTGTCTGTTCCCTAATTCTTAGATTACCATACTTAATAAAAAGGGGCATATTCGATTTCAATAATTCAACCATAGAATGTAATTTCACGTACTTGTGTCTATTTTGTAAAACATTTATAAAACCTGCATGTATTCTCATCCCAAAAATATTAGATTTTAAAAGTGGGACTATAACTCACTTTCACAGATTTTTACTTCGTCGGGAAGTAAGACTTGGCCACTGGTTGATTCACGAACCTATAACAATATATACATATATATCAAAGTATGTTCAAAATATATTTACAACACTTTTAATATATTTTGATGTTTTAAGTTTATTAAGTCAGCTGTCCTCGTTAGTAACCTACAACTAGTTGTCCACAGTTAGATGTACAGAAATAAATCGATAAATATTATCTTGAATCAATCCACGACCCAGTGTATACGTATCTCAGTATTGATCACAACTCAAACTATATATATTTTAGAATCAACCTCAACCCTGTATAGCTAACTCCAACATTCACATATAGAGTGTCTATGGTTGTTCCGAAATATATATAGATGTGTCGACATGATAGGTCGAAACATTGTATACGTGTCTATGGTATCTCAAGATTACATAATATATAATACAAGTTGATTAAGTTATGGTTGGAATAGATTTGTTACCAATTTTCACGTAGCTAAAATGAGAAAAATTATCCAATCTTGTTTTACCCATAACTTCTTCATTTTAAATCCGTTTTGAGTGAATCAAATTGCTATGGTTTCATATTGAACTCTATTTTATGAATCTAAACAAAAAAAGTATAGGTTTCTAGTCGGAAAAATAAGTTACAAGTCGTTTTTGTAAAGGTAGTCATTTCAGTCGAAAGAACGACGTCTAGATGACCATTTTAGAAAACATACTTCCACTTTGAGTTTAACCATAATTTTTGGATATAGTTTCATGTTCATAATAAAAATCATTTTCTCAGAATAACAACTTTTAAATCAAAGTTTATCATAGTTTTTAATTAACTAACCCAAAACAGCCCGCGGTGTTACTACGACGGCGTAAATCCGGTTTTACGGTGTTTTTCGTGTTTCCAGGTTTTAAATCATTAAGTTAGCATATCATATAGATATAGAACATGTGTTTAGTTGATTTTAAAAGTCAAGTTAGAAGGATTAACTTTTGTTTGCGAACAAGTTTAGAATTAACTAAACTATGTTCTAGTGATTACAAGTTTAAACCTTCGAATAAGATAGCTTTATATGTATGAATCGAATGATGTTATGAACATCATTACTACCTTAAGTTCCTTGGATGAACCTACTGGAAAAGAGAAAAATGGATCTAGCTTCAATGGATCCTTGGATGGCTCAAAGTTCTTGAAGCAAAATCATGACACGAAAACAAGTTCAAGTAAGATCATCACTTGAAATAAGATTGTTATAGTTATAGAAATTAAACCAAAGTTTGAATATGATTATTACCTTGTATTAGAATGATAACCTACTGTAAGAAACAAATATTTCTTGAGGTTGGATGATCACCTTACAAGATTGGAAGTGAGCTAGCAAACTTGAAAGTATTCTTGATTTTATGAAACTAGAACTTTTGGAATTTATGAAGAACACTTAGAACTTGAAGATAGAACTTGAGAGAGTTCAATTAGATGAAGAAAATTGAAGAATGAAAGTGTTTGTAGGTGTTTTTGGTCGTTGGTGTATGGATTAGATATAAAGGATATGTAATTTTGTTTTCATGTAAATAAGTCATGAATGATTACTCATATTTTTGTAATCTTATGAGATATTTCATGCTAGTTGCCAAATGATGGTTCCCACATGTGTTAGGTGACTCACATGGGCTGCTAAGAGCTGATCATTGGAGTGTATATACCAATAGTACATACATCTAAAAGCTGTGTATTGTACGAGTACGAATACGGGTGCATACGAGTAGAATTGTTGATGAAACTGAACGAGAATGTAATTGTAAGCATTTTTGTTAAGTAGAAGTATTTTGATAAGTGTATTGAAGTCTTTCAAAAGTGTATAAATACATATTAAAACACTACATGTATATACATTTTAACTGAGTCGTTAAGTCATCGTTAGTCGTTACATGTAAGTGTTGTTTTGAAACCTTTAGGTTAACGATCTTGTTAAATGTTGTTAACCCAATGTTTATAATAACAAAAGAGATTTTAAATTATTATATTATCATGATATTATGATGTACGAATATCTCTTAATATGATATATATACATTAAATGTCGTTACAACGATAAACGTTACATATATGTCTCGTTTCAAAATCATTAAGTTAGTAGTCTTGTTTTTACATATGTAGTTCATTGTTAATATAATTAATGATATGTTTACTTATCATAATATCATGTTAACTATATATATAACCATATATATGTCATCATATAGTTTTTTTACAAGTTTTAACGTTCGTGAATCACCGGTCAACTTGGGTGGTCAATTGTCTATATGAAACCTATTTCAATTAATCAAGTCTTAACAAGTTTGATTGCTTAACATGTTGGAAACATTTAATCATGTAAACATCAATCTCAATTAATATATATAAACATGGAAAAGTTCGGGTCACTACAGTACCTACCCGTTAAATAAATTTCGTCCCGAAATTTTAAGCTGTTGAAGGTGTTGACGAATCTTCTGGAAATAGATGCGGGTATTTCTTCTTCATCTGATCTTCACGCTCCCAGGTGAACTCGGGTCCTCTACGAGCATTCCATCGAACCTTAACAATTGGTATCTTGTTTTGCTTAAGTCTTTTAACCTCACGATCCATTATTTCGACGGGTTCTTCGATGAATTGGAGTTTTTCGTTGATTTGGATTTCATCTAACGGAATAGTGAGATCTTCTTTAGCAAAACATTTCTTCAAATTCGAGACGTGGAAAGTGTTATGTACAGCCGCGAGTTGTTGAGGTAACTCAAGTCGGTAAGCTACTGGTCCGACACGATCAATAATCTTGAATGGTCCAATATACCTTGGATTTAATTTCCCTCGTTTACCAAATCGAACAACGCCTTTCCAAGGTGAAACTTTAAGCATGACCATCTCTCCAATTTCAAATTCTATATCTTTTCTTTTAATGTCAGCGTAGCTCTTTTGTCGACTTTGGGCGGTTTTCAACCGTTGTTGAATTTGGATGATCTTCTCGGTAGTTTCTTGTATAATCTCCGGACCCGTAATCTGTCTATCCCCCACCTCACTCCAACAAATCGGAGACCTGCACTTTCTACCATAAAGTGCTTCAAACGGCGCCATCTCAATGCTTGAATGGTAGCTGTTGTTGTAGGAAAATTCTGCTAACGGTAGATGTCGATCCCAACTGTTTCCGAAATCAATAACACATGCTCGTAGCATGTCTTCAAGCGTTTGTATCGTCCTTTCGCTCTGCCCATCAGTTTGTGGATGATAGGCAGTACTCATGTCTAGACGAGTTCTTAATGCTTGCTGTAATGTCTGCCAGAATCTTGAAATAAATCTGCCATCCCTATCAGAGATAATAGAGATTGGTATTCCATGTCTGGAGACGACTTCCTTCAAATACAGTCGTGCTAACTTCTCCATCTTGTCATCTTCTCTTATTGGTAGGAAGTGTGCTGATTTGGTGAGACGATCAACTATTACCCAAATAGTATCAAAACCACTTGCAGTCCTTGGCAATTTAGTGATGAAATCCATGGTAATGTTTTCCCATTTCCATTCCGGGATTTCGGGTTGTTGAAGTAGACCTGATGGTTTCTGATGCTCAGCTTTGACCTTAGAACACGTCAAACATTCTCCTACGTATTTAGCAACATCGGCTTTCATACCCGGCCACCAAAAATGTTTCTTGAGATCCTTGTACATCTTCCCCGTTCCAGGATGTATTGAGTATCTGGTTTTATGAGCTTCTCTAAGTACCATTTCTCTCATATCTCCAAATTTTGGTACCCAAATCCTTTCAGCCCTATACCGGGTTCCGTCTTCCCGAATATTAAGATGTTTCTCCGATCCTTTGGGTATTTCATCCTTTAAATTTCCCTCTTTTAAAACTCCTTGTTGTGCCTCCTTTATTTGAGTAGTAATGTTATTATGAATCATTATATTCATAGATTTTACTCGAATGGGTTCTCTATCCTTCCTGCTCAAGGCATCGGCTACCACATTTGCCTTCCCCGGGTGGTAACGAATCTCAAAATCGTAATCATTCAATAATTCAATCCACCTACGCTGCCTCATATTCAGTTGTTTCTGATTAAATATGTGTTGAAGACTTTTGTGGTCGGTATATAAAATACTTTTGACCCCATATAAGTAGTGCCTCCAAGTCTTTAATGCAAAAACAACCGCGCCTAATTCCAAATCATGCGTCGTATAATTTTGTTCGTGAATCTTCAATTGTCTAGACGCATAAGCAATCACCTTCGTTCGTTGCATTAATACACAACCGAGACCTTGCTTTGATGCGTCACAATAAATCAGAAAATCATCATTCCCTTCAGGCAATGACAATATAGGTGCCGTAGTTAGCTTTTTCTTCAATAACTGAAACGCTTTCTCTTGTTCATCATTCCATTCAAATTTCTTCCCTTTATGCGTTAATGCAGTCAAGGGTTTTGCTATTCTGGAAAAGTCTTGGATGAACCTTCTGTAGTAACCAGCTAGTCCTAAAAACTGGCGTATGTGTTTCGGAGTTTTCGGGGTTTCCCACTTTTCAACAGTTTCTATCTTTGCCGGATCCACCTTAATACCTTCTTTGTTCACTATGTGACCGAGGAATTGAACTTCTTCCAACCAAAATGCACACTTTGAAAACTTAGCGTACAATTCTTCCTTCCTCAATACTTCTAACACTTTTCTCAAATGTTCACCGTGTTCTTGGTCATTCTTTGAGTAAATAAGTATGTCATCAATGAAAACAATGACAAACTTGTCAAGGTATGGTCCACACACTCGGTTCATAAGGTCCATGAACACAGCTGGTGCATTAGTTAAACCAAACGGCATGACCATAAACTCGTAATGACCGTAACGTGTTCTGAAAGCAGTCTTTGGAATATCATCTTCTTTCACCCGCATTTGATGATACCCGGAACGTAAGTCAATCTTTGAATAAACAGACGAGCCTTGTAGTTGATCAAATAAGTCGTCGATTCTCGGTAGTGGGTAGCGGTTCTTGATGGTAAGTTTGTTCAACTCTCGGTAGTCGATACACAACCTGAATGTACCATCTTTCTTCTTGACAAACAAAACAGGAGCTCCCCACGGTGATGTGCTTGGTCGAATGAAACCACGCTCTAAAAGTTCTTGTAATTGGCTTTGCAGTTCTTTCATCTCACTGGGTGCGAGTCTGTAAGGAGCACGAGCTATTGGTGCAGCTCCTGGTACAAGATCTATTTGAAATTCAACGGATCGATGTGGGGGTAATCCCGGTAATTCTTTCGGAAATACATCGGGAAATTCTTTTGCAATGGGAACATCATTGATGCTCTTTTCTTCAGTTTGTACTTTCTCGACGTGTGCTAGAACAGCATAGCAACCTTTTCTTATTAGTTTTTGTGCCTTCAAATTACTAATAAGATGTAGCTTCGTGTTGCCCTTTTCTCCGTACACCATTAAGGGTTTTCCTTTTTCTCGTATAATGCGAATTGCATTTTTGTAACAAACGATCTCCGCTTTCACTTCTTTCAACCAGTCCATACCGATTATCACATCAAAACTCCCTAACTCTACTGGTATCAAATCAATCTTAAATGTTTCGCTAACCAGTTTAATTTCTCGATTCCGACATATATTATCTGCTGAAATTAATTTACCATTTGCTAATTCGAGTAAAAATTTACTATCCAAAGGCGTCAATGGACAACTTAATTTAGCACAAAAATCTCTACTCATATAGCTTCTATCCGCACCCGAATCAAATAAAACGTAAGCAGATTTATTGTCAATAAGAAACGTACCCGTAACAAGCTCCGGGTCTTCCTGTGCCTCTACCGCATTAATATTGAAAACTCTTCCACGGCCTTGTCCATTCGTGTTCTCCTGGTTCGGGCAATTTCTAATAATGTGGCCTGGTTTTCCACATTTATAACAAACTACATTGGCATAACTTGCTCCGACACTACTTGCTCCGCCATTACTCGTTCCGACACCATTTGTTCCTTTCGTTCTATTAACCCCTGGTCCGTAGACCTCACACTTCGCCGCGCTATGACCATTTCTTTTACACTTGTTGCAAAATTTGGTGCAGAACCCCGAGTGATTCTTTTCACACCTTTGGCATAGTTGCTTCTGATTGTTGTTGTTGTTGCGGTTATTATTGTTGTTGGGATGATTGTTGTAGTTGCTGTTGTTGTTGTTGTTGTTGTTGTTGTTGGGCCGTTTGTTGTAGTTGCGATTGATGTTGCGATTGTTGGGATAATTGTTGCGATTATTGTTGTAATTGCTGTTGTTGTTGTATTGGTGATTCTTATCACCGTTTTCCTCCCACTTTCTTTTGACTTGCTTCACATTGGCCTCTTCAGCAGTCTGTTCTTTAATTCTTTCTTCAATCTGGTTCACTAGTTTGTGAGCCATTCTACATGCCTGTTGTATGGAGGCGGGCTCGTGTGAACTTATATCTTCTTGGATTCTTTCCGGTAATCCTTTCACAAACGCGTCGATCTTCTCTTCCTCATCTTCGAATGCTCCCGGACACAATAGGCACAATTCTGTGAATCGTCTTTCGTACGTGGTAATATCAAATCCTTGGGTTCGTAACCCTCTAAGTTCTGTCTTGAGCTTATTGACCTCGGTTCTGGGACGGTACTTCTCGTTCATCAAGTGCTTGAATGCTGACCACGGTAGTGCGTACGCATCATCTTGTCCCACTTGCTCTAGATAGGTATTCCACCATGTTAACGCAGAACCTGTGAAGGTATGCGTAGCGTACTTCACTTTGTCCTCTTCAGTACACTTACTTATGGCAAACACCGATTCAACCTTCTCGGTCCACCGTTTCAATCCGATCGGTCCTTCGGTTCCATCAAATTCCAAAGGTTTGCAGGCAGTGAATTCTTTGTAGGTGCATCCTACACGATTTCCTGTACTGCTAGATCCAAGGTTATTGTTGGTATGTAGCGCAGCCTGTACTGCGGCTATGTTTGAAGCTAGAAAAGTACGGAATTCCTCTTCATTCATATTCACGGTGTGTCTAGTAGTCGGTGCCATTTCCTTCAAAATAGTTAAATGGAACAAGTTAATCATACAGAATATTAAGAGTAGTTAATAGTATTTCGTAGCATAATATGAACTCATTTATAAAAGCTTTTTCTTCATATTAGCGTTTTATAAGTTTAAATTCGGGTAGTACCTACCCGTTAAGTTCATACTTAGTAGCTAATATACAATTCAACTACTACAATTCTATATGAAAAACTGATTATAATAATATTTCGCGTTCAAACTTTTATACAATATTTTACAAACTTACAATACCGCTTATTTTACATAAAGCATGAAATATAGCACACAATAACTTTGATACAAGATAGTTGTGAAGACAATTCTAGCTAGTACACAAGTCGTTCAGCAAAGGCAATAAATACACGTAATTCATACGTCCAGAAACAAGTCATGCATTCTGGTTTTACTAGGACTACTTCCCATCCTTGGTCTTGTGCAACATAATCGTTATGGTCGTTGATAAGACAGCGTGTTGTAACGTCATCAAAGGGACGAGGGTTACGTAATGTCCAACAGTCCCGTAATAATCTAAAAACCTCATTTCTTACCCCAATTACCGACTCCGTCACTTGTGGAAACGTTTTGTTTAATAGTTGTAGCCCGATGTTCTTGTTCTCACTTTGGTGAGAAGCGAACATTACTAATCCGTAAGCATAACATGCTTCTTTATGTTGCATGTTAGCCGCTTTTTCTAAATCACGAAGTCCAATATTCGGATATATTGAGTCAAAATAATTTCTTAACCCGTTGCGTAAAATAGCATTTGGGTTCCCCGCAATATATGCGTCAAAGTAAACACATCGTAACTTATGGGTTTCCCAATGTGATATCCCCCATCTTTCAAACGAAAGTCTCTTATAAACCAAGACATTCTTGGAACGTTCTTCGAATGTCTTACAAACTGATCTCGCCTTAAATAGTTGTGCCGAAGAATTCTGGCCGACTCTAGACAAGATTTCATCAATCATGTCTCCGGGTAGGTCTCTTAAAATATTGGGTTGTCTATCCATTTTGTATTTTTAAACTGTAAAATAGACAAGAGTTAGATTCATAAAAAAAAATACTTATTAATACAAGCAATTTTTACATATATCATAAAGCATAAGAACACTATATTCCATATATTACACCACACGAATACAACTATCTTATTCCGACTCGCTCGTTTCTTCTTCTTCGGTTTTGGTTCGTTTTGCCAAGTTTCTAGGGATATATGATGTTCCCCTAATACGAACCGTCGTTGTCCACATTGGTTTAGAAAAACCTGGTGGTTTAGAGGTTCCCGGGTCATTGTTACAACTTAAGGACTTCGGGGGTTGACGATACATATAAAGTTCATCGGGGTTGGAATTAGATTTCTCTATTTTTATGCCCTTTCCCTTATTATTTTCTTTTGCCTTTTTAAATTCAGTTGGGGTAATTTCTATAACATCATCGGAATTCTCGTCGGAATCCGATTCATCGGAGAATTGGTAATCCTCCCAATATTTTGCTTCCTTGGCGGAAACACCATTGACCATAATTAACTTTGGTGGTTGGTTGAGGATTTTCTTTTACTTAACCGTTTTATTATTTCCCCCACCGGTTCTATTTCTTCATCCGGTTCCGATTCTTCTTCCGGTTCCGATTCTTCTTCCGGTTCCGACTCTTCTTCCGGTTCCTCTTCGGGAACTTGTGAATCAGTCCACAAATTATTCCAATTTACATTTGACTCTTCATTATTATTAGGTGAGTCAATGGGACTTGTTCTAGAGGTAGACATCTATCACATAATATCAAACACGTTAAGAGATTAATATATCACATAATATTCATATGTTAAAAATATATAGTTTCCAACAAAAATGTTAAGCAATCATTTTTAAAGAAAACACGGTCGAAGTCCAGACTCACTAATGCATCCTAACAAACTCGATAAGACACACTAATGCAAATTTTCTGGTTCTCTAAGACCAACGCTCGGATACCAACTGAAATGTCCCGTTCTTATTGATTAAAAACGTTCCATATTAATTGATTTCGTTGCGAGGTTTTGACCTCTATATGAGACGTTTTTCAAAGACTGCATTCATTTTTAAACAAACCATAACCTTTATTTCATCAATAAAGGTTTAAAAAGCTTTACGTAGATTATCAAATAATGATAATCTAATATATCCTGTTTACACACGACCATTACATAATGGTTTACAATACAAATATGTTACAACAAAATAAGTTTCTTGAATGCAGTTTTTACACAATATCATACAAGCATGGACTCCAAATCTTGTCCTTATTTAAGTATGCGACAGCGGAAGCTCTTAATAATCACCTGAGAATAAACATGCTTAAAACGTCAACAAAAATGTTGGTGAGTTATAGGTTTAACCTATATATATCAAATCGTAACAATAGACCACAAGATTTCATATTTCAATACACATCCCATACATAGAGATAAAAATCATTCATATGGTGAACACCTGGTAACCGACAATAACAAGATGCATATATAAGAATATCCCCATCATTCCGGGACACCCTTCGGATATGATATAAATTTCGAAGTACTAAAGCATCCGGTACTTTGGATGGGGTTTGTTAGGCCCAATAGATCTATCTTTAGGATTCGCGTCAATTAGGGTGTCTGTTCCCTAATTCTTAGATTACCAGACTTAATAAAAAGGGGCATATTCGATTTCGATAATTCAACCATAGAATGTAATTTCACGTACTTGTGTCTATTTTGTAAAACATTTATAAAACCTGCATGTATTCTCATCCCAAAAATATTAGATTTTAAAAGTGGGACTATAACTCACTTTCACAGATTTTTACTTCGTCGGGAAGTAAGACTTGGCCACTGGTTGATTCACGAACCTATAACAATATATACATATATATCAAAGTATGTTCAAAATATATTTACAACACTTTTAATATATTTTGATGTTTTAAGTTTATTAAGTCAGCTGTCCTCGTTAGTAACCTACAACTAGTTGTCCACAGTTAGATGTACAGAAATAAATCGATAAATATTATCTTGAATCAATCCACGACCCAGTGTATACGTATCTCAGTATTGATCACAACTCAAACTATATATATTTTGGAATCAACCTCAACCCTGTATAGCTAACTCCAACATTCACATATAGAGTGTCTATGGTTGTTCCGAAATATATATAGATGTGTCGACATGATAGGTCGAAACATTGTATACGTGTCTATGGTATCTCAAGATTACATAATATATAATACAAGTTGATTAAGTTATGGTTGGAATAGATTTGTTACCAATTTTCACGTAGCTAAAATGAGAAAAATTATCCAATCTTGTTTTACCCATAACTTCTTCATTTTAAATCCGTTTTGAGTGAATCAAATTGCTATGGTTTCATATTGAACTCTATTTTATGAATCTAAACAAAAAAAGTATAGGTTTCTAGTCGGAAAAATAAGTTACAAGTCGTTTTTGTAAAGGTAGTCATTTCAGTCGAAAGAACGACGTCTAGATGACCATTTTAGAAAACATACTTCCACTTTGAGTTTAACCATAATTTTTGGATATAGTTTCATGTTCATAATAAAAATCATTTTCTCAGAATAACAACTTTTAAATCAAAGTTTATCATAGTTTTTAATTAACTAACCCAAAACAGCCCGCGGTGTTACTACGACGGCGTAAATCCGGTTTTACGGTGTTTTTCGTGTTTCCAGGTTTTAAATCATTAAGTTAGCATATCATATAGATATAGAACATGTGTTTAGTTGATTTTAAAAGTCAAGTTAGAAGGATTAACTTTTGTTTGCGAACAAGTTTAGAATTAACTAAACTATGTTCTAGTGATTACAAGTTTAAACCTTCGAATAAGATAGCTTTATATGTATGAATCGAATGATGTTATGAACATCATTACTACCTTAAGTTCCTTGGATGAACCTACTGGAAAAGAGAAAAATGGATCTAGCTTCAATGGATCCTTGGATGGCTCAAAGTTCTTGAAGCAAAATCATGACACGAAAACAAGTTCAAGTAAGATCATCACTTGAAATAAGATTGTTATAGTTATAGAAATTAAACCAAAGTTTGAATATGATTATTACCTTGTATTAGAATGATAACCTACTGTAAGAAACAAATATTTCTTGAGGTTGGATGATCACCTTACAAGATTGGAAGTGAGCTAGCAAACTTGAAAGTATTCTTGATTTTATGAAACTAGAACTTTTGGAATTTATGAAGAACACTTAGAACTTGAAGATAGAACTTGAGAGAGTTCAATTAGATGAAGAAAATTGAAGAATGAAAGTGTTTGTAGGTGTTTTTGGTCGTTGGTGTATGGATTAGATATAAAGGATATGTAATTTTGTTTTCATGTAAATAAGTCATGAATGATTACTCATATTTTTGTAATCTTATGAGATATTTCATGCTAGTTGCCAAATGATGGTTCCCACATGTGTTAGGTGACTCACATGGGCTGCTAAGAGCTGATCATTGGAGTGTATATACCAATAGTACATACATCTAAAAGCTGTGTATTGTACGAGTACGAATACGGGTACATACGAGTAGAATTGTTGATGAAACTGAACGAGAATGTAATTGTAAGCATTTTTGTTAAGTAGAAGTATTTTGATAAGTGTATTGAAGTCTTTCAAAAGTGTATAAATACATATTAAAACACTACATGTATATACATTTTAACTGAGTCGTTAAGTCATCGTTAGTCGTTACATGTAAGTGTTGTTTTGAAACCTTTAGGTTAACGATCTTGTTAAATGTTGTTAACCCAATGTTTATAATAACAAAAGAGATTTTAAATTATTATATTATCATGATATTATGATGTACGAATATCTCTTAATATGATATATATACATTAAATGTCGTTACAACGATAAACGTTACATATATGTCTCGTTTCAAAATCATTAAGTTAGTAGTCTTGTTTTTACATATGTAGTTCATTGTTAATATAATTAATGATATGTTTACTTATCATAATATCATGTTAACTATATATATAACCATATATATGTCATCATATAGTTTTTTTACAAGTTTTAACGTTCGTGAATCACCGGTCAACTTGGGTGGTCAATTGTCTATATGAAACCTATTTCAATTAATCAAGTCTTAACAAGTTTGATTGCTTAACATGTTGGAAACATTTAATCATGTAAACATCAATCTCAATTAATATATATAAACATGAAAAAGTTCGGGTCACTACAAAGAAGAAAAAAGAAACTTTTGGGAATCGTTAGATGAAGTTGTGAGGTGTTGCCCCGCTGATCATCGTTTACTTATTGGGGGAGACCTTAATGGACATATAGGAACGATTTCTGACGGTTATACGGGAGTCCATGGGGGCTTTGGGTACGGAGTTCGAAATGAAGAAAGAAGCTCTATCCTCGAGTTCGCTGTGGCCCACGATTTGGTTGTTGCAAATTCTTTCTTCAGAAATACGGAAGCTCAACTAGCGACTTTCCACAGTGGGGGCCATAACACCCAGATTGACTATTTGTTGCTTCGCAAAGGGGACCTTAGGGCTTGCAGGGACTGTAAAGTCCTGACTACCTTGACATGTTCCACCCAACACAGACTATTGGTCATGGACTTGGTTCTGCAGAGGCGGGTTACTAAGTGCGTGAGACCCGCCCAACCTAGGATACTATGGAAGAATCTGAATGAAGTGAAAGCTTAAACTTTTAAAGCTTCGGTTTTGGAAAGAGTTGAGGCAGGAGTGGATACTGTTACTCATGGTGACGCAGATCAGATGTGGAATAGTTTGGCAGCCACTATTAGAGATGTAGCCAAGGAAGCCTTAGGTGTGGCAGTAGGGACATCGAGAGGACATAAGTCATTTAGAGAATCTTGGTGGATTAGTGACGAGGTTCAAACCAAAGTCGCGCTTAAGCAACTGAGGTTTAGGGAGCTCATTACTTGCCGGGAGGGGACACGTGATGATAGAACTAGGGCAAAAGAGAGATATAGAGAAGCCAAAACAGAAGCTAAGAAGGCTGTTGCACGAGCAAAAGATAAGGCGTATGAAAATTTGTATAAGAAACTAGACTCTAAAGAAGGAGCAAATGATATCTACAGGATTGCAAAAGCCAGGGAGCGTAGGAGGAGGGATATAGATAACATCAAGTTTATCAAAGATGAAGCCGGTCAAACCATAGTGAAGGAAGACGAAATTAGGAAAAGATGGGAAGAGTATTTCTCATCTCTTTTCATTGGTGGAGGTCCCGGGCGCTAGGAGGATCCACGGGATTTGGGTATAGGACAATTCCAAAACAACAATTTATGTAGGAGGATCAGTCAGGATGAAGTAAGATCGGCACTACGAAAGATGGGAAGAAACAAAGCTGTTGGACCAGACCAGATCCCAATAGAGGCGTGGAGGTGCCTTGGCGAAGATGGTGTTAGGTGGTTGACGTGTCTTTTCAATAAGACGCTTAGAAGTTATAAAATGCCTACGGAATGGAGACTCAGCGAGATTATCCCAATCTACAAAAATAAAGGAGATGCCCAAATCTGCGGTAACTATAGAGGCATAAAATTACTTAGCCATACTATGAAGCTTTGGGAGAGAGTGATTGAGACTAGACTTCGACGTGAAACCTTTATTTCGGAGAACCAATTTGGTTTTATGCCGGGGCGCTCTTCGATGGAGGCAATTCATATTATAAGAAGCGTTATGGAAAAGTATATGGAAAGGCAAAAGAGCCTAGAGATGGTCTTTTTAGACTTAGAAAAGGCCTATGATTGCGTACCGCGAAAGTTGATCTGGAAGACCCTTAATGTTAGATGTATCCCAAGTAGATATATTAGAGCTATTATGGATATGTACGAAGGGGCAAAGTCTTGTGTTCGGACGCCTGTGGGAAACACAGAGTACTTCCCGATTGAAGTAGGCCTACACCAGGGATCTGCCCTTAGCCCTTTCCTTTTCGCTTTGATCCTCGACGAGCTGTCTCGAGGAATACAAGAGAACATCCCTCGGTGTCTTATTTTTGCCGATGATATTGTGCTTGTAGCGGAATCCAAGGATGAACTTAATAGAAGACTCGAACTATGGAGAGAGGCCTTAGAACAAAATGGGTTACGAATCGGTAGACAAAAGACGGAATATCTCAGTTGTGATTTTGTCAGGACGGAGGATGAACATAATGTTGGAGTGAATATCAACATCGGGGACCAGACCTTGCACCTTCAAGATTCATTTAGATATCTAGGCTCGGTCCTCCACAAATCGGGTAGGATCGACGAGGACGTGACCCATCGTATTAAGGTTGGCTGGTTGAAGTGGAGAGCAGCGAAAGGGGTTTTGTGCGACAAGAAGATACCGCTCAAATTGAAAGGGAAATTCTTCAAGGTGGCAATTAGACCTGCCATGTTGTACGGATCAGAATGTTGGCCAATGACGAAGGCCCAAGAGAGAAGGATGGAGGTGGCAGAAATGAGGATGCTTAGGTGGACGTGTGGTAAAACCATGCTAGATATGATTCCAAATGGTGTGTTTAGGGATAACCTTGGAGTGAGTAGCATCATTGTCAAGCTAAGGGAAGAACGGCTTCGATGGTTTGGACATGTGATGAGGAGACCCGGTTAGAAGAGTCGAGGCACTCACGGTCGACGGCTTAAGGAGGAGAGGTAGACCTACTCGTAGGTGGATGGAATGAATAAGGCTCGACATGAGGGAGCTTTTGTTGACTGAGGACATGACTTCTGATAGAAATGCGTGGAGGGCTAGAATAAGAATAGTCGAGTAGGGTTGCATCATCATCATCATCATCATCATCATCATCAATAATTGTATTATTATTATTTTTACTATTGTTATTATTATTATTATTGTTATTATTATATTATTATTATTATTTATTATTATTATTATTATTTTTAGTGCTATAATTATTATTAGGATTATGATTTTTATCATGTATATGTTTATTATTATTATTGTTAGTATTATTATTATTAAGATTAAGATCACGATTAGTGTTATTATTATTATTAGTATTTGTATTAGTATTAGTATTATTATTATCGCTATTACTATTAGTATTAGTTGTAGTAATTTGATATTATTAATATTACTATTATTTTTATTTACTATCTCTTACTATTATTAATTTTTGTAGTATCTGTATTATTATTATTAGCATTATTATTATTTTTATTATTATTATTATTATTATTATTATTATTATTATTATTATTATTATTATTATTATTATTATTATTATTATTATATTACTACTACCTCTACTATAGTACTCTTATTATTATTATTATTACTCCTTACCGTCACTCCTTTTACTATTACTGTTACTATTACTATTACTATTACTATTACTATCTACTACTACTACTACTACTACTACTACTACTTGGCTCTATTTTTGGGCCAACAACAAGCGTCGATTTATTGGCGTCTTGACTGCCGTTTAGAGCCTAAAGTGAATCCCAGGCTGGTTTTAAAACCCATGAAAATTTGATTCTACCATTTTCATGGCGTCTCAATTTTATTTTTATTTTTATTTTTATTTCTATTTTAATTTTTTTATACTAAAAAAAAAAAACTTTTTACTCATTGGCCGGAGGTTCACTCGGAAGCAATCTCTTTATTAGTCAAATAGAGAGAGGGATGACTTTCTCTACTTTCTGGGTAGAGAAAGGACTTGTTTCTATTCTCGGATAGGGGAAGGATTGTCTACATCTCACCTCCCCATACACCACTCATTGTGTTATTGGGTTTTGTTGTTGTTGTAAATGTGGTTTGTTTATGGCTAGGATTAGTGACAAAATAATGCAATTAAGATGGTTTCATGGGTCGGTTTTGACATCTACCTTCACTGGGAAGTCCCTTAATCCCGTTCTCAAAAACACTATTAAATTTAAGAACTCGATATTTCAATTTCCAAGGTGTTGTACGGGTGTTGCAGCTCAATGTCGAACACAAATGGATCTGTGTCACCAGTTATGGTTAAGGAAAACGTTGATCTAACCGATAAAGAAAAGCTGATATTCGATCGATTGCTTCAAGTTGTTCATCATTTTAGTCTTGAAACCAAGCTTCGTGTTGCTGGTGGGTGGGTACGTGACAAGCTTTTGGGGAAAGAGTGCTATGATATCGATATTGCTCTTGATGATATGTTGGGACGCGAGTTTTGTGAAAAAGTAAACGAGTATTTGGTATCTAACGGAGAAAAAACACAAGGAATTGGTGTTATTCAGAGTAATCCTGATCAATCGAAGCATTTGGAAACCGCAAGGATGCATCTTTTTGATGTCTGGATTGATTTTGTAAATTTGAGATCCGAAGATTACACTGAAAACAGTAGAATTCCAACTATGAAATTTGGTTCTGCAGAACAAGATGCGTATCGAAGGGATTTAACTATTAACAGTTTGTTTTATAACATTAATACATCCTCAGTTGAAGATTTTACAGGAAGAGGTTTAGACGATCTAAAATCTGGAAAAATTGTAACCCCTTTACCTCCAAAAGAGACATTCTTGGATGACCCGTTAAGAGTTTTGAGAGCGATTCGTTTTACTGCACGGTTCGAGTTTAAAATGGTCGAAGAGTTGAAGATTGCAGCTGCAGACGAAGATGTGAAAACTGCCGCTGCGAACAAAATCAGCAGAGAACGAATCGGTCATGAGGTTGATCTTATGGTAAGTGGGACCCACCCCACTAAAGCCTTGGCTTACATATGTGAGTTGGGGTTGTTTTGGGTCGTTTTTGCTCTACCCCCAAATTGTGACCCGGTTATATCAAAAGAGCATGATAAGAATTGTGTTGAATTTATGGGTGTCGCTTGGAGACAGATGCAAGAAATTGAATGTACTTATAGTGATGAACAGAGGAGGCTGTGTTTGTATGCTTCGTTGTTCGTTCCACTTCGTAAAACCATTTACATCGATAACAAAAAGAAAAAGGTACATGTTGTGAACTACATGATGCAGGATCGTCTAGTAAAGGTGCAGATCAAAGGTGGGCTAAGGTTTACCAGCGTCGGCCCAAGAAGGTATTGGGCCTGCAAGAATTTTTAGAGCATTACCAGCTGGAAGATGGTCAGTTGGATCTTAAATATTGAATGTGACTTTCCAGGACAGCAAAGGAAAATCAAGAGGCAGAAAATTCTGGAAGAAATCTTTTCCTATTCTGGTGGATTTATTTCTTTAATAAGTTACCTTGTTTTCCTAATATTTAAACATTCCTTTGGGTTGTTTGATGATCAGTTTTTTCCTGGATTATATTTATCAAATAAAAAGTTCACATTAGTTTCTCTATTATACTGTACAAGTGATTATTTGGTATCACGAGCGCAGGTTGCAACCGAAAGAATGCATCGTGGAGGTTACCATCGAGTACCACTTCGTAGAAATGCCCATTGAGGCAACGAAGATGATCCAAGGGATGCTGAAATTGATCGGTTGAATAGAAGAATTGCTGAACTAGAGTTTAATCGTGATCATGACTTTGTGGGGAGTGATTCTGATCGCTCCAGTGATCTGTCTGATACGAATCCTTTCGCCAATGCGCCGAGAGGATTCCAAAGGGGTAATCGTGATGATCCCCTACGGAACTTGGGAGTAAAGATTGAGATTCCTGAGTTTACGGGTGTCTTGCAACCAGATGATTTTCTTGACTGGCTAAGTACGGTGGAACGCATCTTTGACTTGCGTGACGTTCCCGAGCACTTGAAGGTCAAGGTAGTCGCAATAAAGTTGAGAAAGCATGCTTCTTTGTGGTGGGATAATGTTAAAAAGAATCGAGCTTTAGCGGGGAAATCAAAAATCGAGACGTGGGAAAAGATGAAGAAGTTGTTAAAAAACAAATTTCTACCAGGAAACTATCGACAGGAAGCATTCTTGGAGTACCATGCACTTCAACAAAAGTCCTTAAGTGTTGAAGAATTGATTAGGGAGTTCGATAAGCTACGTATTCGGTGTGATTCAAATGAAGAAGAAGAGCAGTTGATTACAAGATTTTTGGGAGCCTTAAATCCCGAAATTTCGAACGTGGTAACTTTACAACCATTTTGGTCGTTTAATGATGTTTGTAAGCTAGCTTTAAAAGTTGAGAAACAGTTAATCAGAGGCAAAACTCGAGCTCCTTTTTCACGATTTCCACCAGTTAACAAGGCTGGTCCAGTAACGTTAGATAAAGGAAAACGAGAACAACCATCGTCTAGTGCTGGTCCCAATAATAATGGTAATAACATCTGGGCTCCTCGATGTTTTAAGTGTAATGGAATGGGTCATTACTCACGTGACTGCCCAAACCAACGCACCTTTACCACGCAGGACGATCATGACGAACCAAAGTATGATACAGAAGAAGATGAAGGGGACACGAAACTAGATCAGGAGGAGTTAGTCTACCCGGATCAAGGAGAAGCGTTAGTCGTGCATCGAGCTTTGAATGCTATCCCCGTACCTACAACTGATGAACATGCTTGGTTACGAAATAATATTTTTCGAACTCGGGTCACCGCCGAGGGAAAGGTATGTAATATGATTATTGATGGTGGTAGTTGTGAGAACGTGGTGTCAAATGAGATGGTGGAAAAGTTGGGTCTAAAGGCAGAAGATCATCCTGAACCATATCAGTTGACTTGGTTAAAGAAAGGAAACCGCATAAAGGTGACGAAAAGGTGTCTTGTTAAATTCTCAATCGGGAAAAAATACAAAGATGAAGTATGGTGTGAAGTTATTCCCATGGATGCGTGTCACCTTCTTTTAGGTCGACCATGGCAATTTGATCGACGAACGAAACATGATGGTTTTAAAAACACTTACACTTTTTGTAAAGATGGTGTGCAGGTAACACTGGTCCCCTGGGATCATCGGAAACAACCACCAGAAGCAGATACATTATTTTTAAGTCGATCCGAGTTTGAGCACACGGTCAAATTAGCACCTTTGATTTTTGCATTGGTTGTTGCAGAAATACATGAAGTTGCAGATAAGGTGCCTGACCAAGTTAAGCCACTCCTACGGCAATTTGCAGATGTTATACCCGAAGAAATTCCTCCTGGATTGCCGATAATGCGCGATGTGCAACATTGCATTGACTTGATCCCAGGTTCGTCAATACCGAATAAACCTGCATATAGGATGAACCCGGCAGAATACGAAGAACTACAAAAGCAAGTTTCTGAGTTATTGGCGAAAGGGTTAATTCGAGAAAGTATGAGTCCTTGTGCCGTTCCGGCACTTCTGGTTCCTAAACAAGGTGGAGCTTTTAGGATGTGTATCGACAGTAGAGCGGTTAACAAGATTACTATTAAGTACCGTTTTCCAATTCCTAGGTTCGATGACTTATTGGATCAGTTACACGGCGCTATTGTGTTTTCTAAAATTGACTTGAGGAGTGGCTACCACCAAATAAGAATGCGACCAGGAGATGAGTGGAAGACGGCTTTTAAGACTCGGGACGGGTTATATGAATGGATGGTTATTCCATTTGGGTTATCCAACGCACCAAGTACGTTTATGAGGTTGATGAATCAGGTCTTCAAGCCTTTTATTGGAAAATTCGTTGTTGTGTACTTTGACGATATCCTCATATATAGTTCCTCAACTGAGCAGCACTTGTCTCATCTTAAGCAAGTATTTAACACATTGAGGGATCAGAAACTTTATGCAAATGGTAAAAAATGTCACTTCCTGACATCAGAAGTGAGATTCCTCGGGTACGTTGTGTCGGGCAAGGGTATACGCATGGATGAAGGCAAGATTGAGGCTATTCTGAATTGGCCAATCCCGACAACCCTCCACGATATACGCAGTTTTCACGGGTTAGCTTCTTTTTACCGACGTTTCATAAAGAACTTTAGTATTATAATTGCTCCTGTTACAGAATGCATGAAAGGTGGGAGATATACATGGAACGATGCGGCTACAGCAGCTTTTAATGATTTAAAAGATAAGGTAACTCAAGCACCCGTGCTCGCATTACCCAATTTCGAGGAAGTTTTTCATGTTGAATATGATGCATCCGGAGTTGGGATTGGAGGGGTTTTAAGCCAAAATAAGCGACCTGTTGCTTTCTTTAGTGAGAAACTAAATGATGCCCGACGACGATATTCAACTTACGATCGCGAATTTTATGCTATTGTTAGATGCCTTGAAGTGTGGAGGCATTACTTATTACCCGCTGAGTTTGTCCTTTACTCTGATCATGAAGCTTTAAAATACATACAGGGGCAACATAAATTAAGCGCTAGACACGCGAAATGGGTAGAATCATTACAAGCATATTCATTCGTTATTCAGCACAAAGCGGGAGCTCAAAATCAAGTCGCAGACGCCCTTAGTAGGCGCTATTCATTGATTTCCACTATGCGTATCCAGGTTTGCGGTTTTGACTCTTGGAAGTCTATGTATGCAACAGATCGTGACTTTAAAGATTTATGGGTAACATGTACTAAGGGTTCTCACCCACTGTTTAATATTAATAATGGGTATTTGTTCAAGGGGACTAGAATTTGTGTTCCAAGTGGATCTGTTAGAGAAATGGTGATTCTTGAAGGGCATGCAGGAAGTCTGGGGGGCCACTTTGGCATGAACAAAACTTTTCTACTTCTCAAGCCTAATTTTTATTGGCCGCATATGGAGCGCGATGTTAACCGAGTAGTCGCCCGATGTCGTGTTTGTCATATTGCAAAAACATAAAGTAACAATTCGGGCTTGTACATGCCGTTACCAGTACCTCTCCGACCATGGGAAGATATTAGTCTCGACTTTGTTCTCGGTCTGCCCCGTACTCAACGACAAAAGGATTCCGTGATGGTAGTTGTTGACAGGTTTTCCAAGATGGCCCATTTTATTGCTTGTGTAAAAACATTTGATGCAAGTCAGATTGCTCGGCTTTATTTCTCAGAGATTGTTCGTTTACATGGTATACCGAAGACTTTGACGTCTGATCGAGATGTAAAATTTGTAAGTCACTTTTGGCGAACATTATGGGCGCGAGTTGGGTCAAAGTTGCAATTTAGTAGCTCACATCACCCGCAAACGGATGGTCAAACGGAGGTTGTTAATCGTAGCTTGGGTAATCTTTTGAGAAGTTTAGTTGGAGACCATCCGAAGCAATGGGATCTCGTATTACCCCAGGCAGAATTTGCGTACAATCGGTCCACTAATCGTACTACGGGGAAAATTCCGTTTGAGATTGTGTATGGCATGAATCCGGCTACCCCACTTGACTTTCATCCTGAGCCGGTGCGTGATGTACCAAGTACAGAAGGTTTAGAACATGCGGCTAATGTAAAGAATTTGCATGAGCAGGTGCGTGATAAAATAATCCGCCAAAATAATGCATATAAATCTCGTGTGGACAAACATCGGAAAAAAGTTGTTTATAATGTTGGGGATCTTGTATGGATCCATCTTCGCAAAGAGCGGTTTCCTGCAGGACGTTTCGGAAAGTTAAAACCTCGGGCGGATGGTCCCTTTCGGGTGTTAACCCGTGTTAATGATAATGCATATAAGATTGAGCTACCAGGCCATTACAATGTGTCGGCCACTTTCAATGTTGCTGATTTGTCCCCGTATATTGATGAACGTGACGATGACTTAGACTCGTGGACGAGTCTTTCCGACGAAGGAGGGAATGATGCAGGATCGTCTAGTAAAGGTGCAGATCAAAGGTGGGCCAAGGTTTACCAGCGTCGGCCCAAGAAGGTATTGGGCCTGCAAGAATTTTTAGAGCATTACCAGCTGGAAGATGGTCAGTTGGACCTTAAATATTGAATGTGACTTTCCAGGACAGCAAAGGAAAATCAAGAGGCAGAAAATTCTGGAAGAAATCTTTTCCTATTCTGATGGATTTATTTCTTTAATAAGTTACCTTGTTTTCCTAATATTTAAACATTCCTTTGGGTTGTTTGATGATCAGTTTTTTCCTGGATTATATTTATCAAATAAAAAGTTCACATTAGTTTCTCTATTATACTGTACAAGTGATTACTACATATTTAAAAATTCCCTCAAGTTGAAAGTTAGTGATGCTGAAGATGTCATTAGGGTGCACAATGCAGTTTGACAAGTTTTTGTGTTTGATCCCTTTCATATTGTCAAATGAAGAAGATATGCGAACTTGTGAAGTCAGTTGGGAAACAGAGGTTATTGATGTTCCTGATTGGTTGAAAAAACGAATCTTGTTAGGTTTGCTTCTGAGGGAAATAAAGGATTTATGGGGGGCTGCACTGATGCTATGCACACCTTTGTACAAGAATGATTCTTTTGATAAAAGAAGTGAAGTTTTTAAGGAAGTTGAGGAAGAAATATTGAAGTTGGGTTTGGATAAAGTTTGGGAAGTTAAGCCTTTGGTTAATGGTAAGGATATAATTAGGGTTTTGGGGGTTGAAAAAGGAGGACCGGTTGTTAGCGAATGGCAACGGAAACTGATACAATGGCAACTTGCTTATCCTTCGGGAAGTGCTGATGAATGTGTTAGTTGGATGAGAAAGCAAATGCAATAAAGAAGTGGTAGAACTTAAAACGGCTATAAGGAGATTTTGTAGGTTTTTCATAGCGGTGAGTAGAAATATAGTTGAAGGATTAAATACTGTTTGCATGTATTTGCATCTTACTATTGAAAATAAAAAGACATTTGCAGACAAAGTGAACAGTAATGGCCAAGGTCTGGTGTCAAAAGTGCAGAAAAATACTACGTACTTTTTTTATGCTTGAGCCAATAAGACACAAGGCTCTTTCAATTTTTTTTTTTTTTTTGGAAAAAAAGAAAATTATATAACAAATCTTTTTCTCGAAAAAAGAAAAAGACAAACAAGATACAAGAAGCGAACACGAACAGAGCTCGACAGCAGCAAACTAACCCTAACAACAAAACCGAAACTATAGGTAACTAAACTCGAACGTCGTCGAACGTCGTCGAGAGCCAACAAAACAACACAACATACAATCTACTACCTATAAGGAAAAATTAACAATGAAGACCACTACTAGCTAACGAACAAAGCCAAACCCCATTAACCGACCTTGCTGTCAGTGTTGTTGCTAACGACACCATTGTCCGCTATAGCCTTGAACGAAAAAGTCGAACCGTTTCCGGTCCCATCACGTGTAATAGTATCCGTCAGAGGAGGATTGAAACCGTGTATTTTAAACTCCTCGAAAAAAACCCCTTTTCCTAACTAACGTTCGGATCCGATGCCCACGTAAGACCACTTACAAGACCCGTCCGCTTGAGCATCCTTAGACGAATTTTGAAACGCACTCCCATCTCCATCATCATCATCATCATCGTAATCCCGTAAACCAAATGAAAAATCCGACGCCATCTTCTTCTTTTCCTTATCTTTTAGCTTTAGAACCATATCTCTTCACCCCTTGTCCACGAAATTTACTCGAATGTGTGAACCAACCCCGACAAAAACCTTTGCACTTCGCTTCCGAACAAATACAATGCATCCTACCGTTACTATTACCCGTAGCAACATAAGACAAATTATCTAACAAGCATCTCGTTTCCAACCCAATCGATCGAGAAGCATTTGACCTCGTAACACCACTCACGGTCTCATTCAATTTCCTTTTTTATTTGACGAACCCTTGACCTTCAAGTGCCATATCAATCTCCGTATAATGAACGTCATAAACACTCGATTTCACACCAAGCCCATCCCTCGAACTAACCACAAACGATTTATTCCCTTTAAACTTTTGCCCACGATTAAGATTCAAATCGTAACCATTATCTTCAAGATTTGCATCTCCCAACCCGTTAGCCATAAGACCATACCCCAAGCCGAAAGAGAATCCCCCAAACTGTTTATCGTACCCGAAACCAAATGTGAACCACCCATATTGCTCGTGACAGCAACATCACACCCAGACACCGAAACCGGACATGAACTAACCTGACCCAAAGTAACACCCCCCCCCCCCCCCCCCCCCCCCCACAACATCTTGATCTACTAAAGACGACCGCAACAACACCTTACCTGAAGCAACCTCTTGTCTATCTTGATTAACCCCATCCCACAGCACTTCATCAATCACGTCATCAATCACACCACCAACAGCAACACCTTCGACTTCTTTCTCACCATCAATATTAGATAGTTCGTTTAATTCAATTTCCGCTTGTACCAGGAGATCTCGATTCAAAGAAGCGATCCACTCCGAGGATGTTCCACCATAAAGCATATGATTCAACAAGATCGGATCGTTCAATTCATTAACCCATACATTGGTATTAAGACAAACATTTGACTCAATCAAGGCTATCTCTAATAACTCGTGAATATGTTTCGCGGATCTTGTTTCGACAAAAACAAAAAAGGCACCAGCATTTCCAAATGAAGAAGAAATGTTGGCAACAAATACCACCTCTCCGAAGTGGTTAGCAATCACCGAAGCATTTTTGTCCGACAGAAAGGCAAATGGAACACCTCGAATCTCCAACCACACATATCTAAAAGAGCCTCTTGCTTTATTTGCTAACGGTACTGTCAAAACAAAGTCTGGCTCGGTCGAGGAACCAATTAATCTATCATAACCACCAGCATCCTGACAATGAACAATGGTACCATAAGTGCCCGAATTACAAACGGAAGAAACCGAGATCTTGTGTTTTAGCAGAAAACACCTCAACTTCGACACCTCAAGTGGCATTTTATCAACAAGAATCACACCTCGATCGAGCCCCCACCAATTGGTTTGGTTCGAGATTAAAATATGCGCGTTTTTGGTTACATGAGAACCTTCGTTCTGGAAGAAGCACGGTTCTTTGGCCACCCGACATAAATTGCTCGACCAAAAAAACCTTTAGTAACAGCAGCCCGTGCAAACTCAGGTGTAGATTACGTCACAAAAGCATATCTTCTTGCGTTCCAGAATTTAATTTCTGTAATTCCCCTTCGTTCCCAAACAGGCTACTATGCATTTCATGGGTACACTTTTCCAGTCTACCGACAAACACCGTACATCCAGAAGTAACCGATCCATCAGACACCGTATCAACCGGAGAAGATTTTTCATTAAGGCTCTTTCTATCTAATAGAACTATGTATATATAAATCAACAAATTCTTTGGAGAAAAAAGGTATAATGTTAAATAGTGTAAAATTAAAGTTATGAACAAAGAAACCAAAATAACCTGATGCTACATCTGAATTCTCCTACTTGGGTACAAAATAACCTGCCTGACCAAATGAGAAAATCACAAGTACGAAACAGTTTTTGCATATATATATAAAGTATACAGAGCAGTGCAATACACCTTAGCACGTATTTATGACTGTCTTGTGTATGCTATATTGCAATTGCAATATGCAATAAAATAGTAACACTTTACCATTTTACCATTGTTATGGAAAGAGAAGTTTGAATAATAATATAGAAATATGATTACCATACTTTACACATTCCATTAAATGAATATCTTAATATGAAGTAAACAGACTAACCATAACTCCAGTTATGATATAATTCTTTATATACTTATTACAAGTAGAGGTGACAATTTGGCATATCAGTCAGTTAAAGGGATATGGGGCGGGTCAGTAGTGTGGGTTTATACACAAGGTAGAGTTTGAAGGGCAGATGATGCAGAAATAAAGATCCATACTTGTCATTTTTCCTCACTGCAGATCTTAAAGTGTTTTTCGTTTTACTTGTACCACATGACCAACAAGACCAAAGACCATAGCTCTGGTTGTTTCAGTATTTCTCATACAATGAATCAATAAAGCATCTTGTTCGAGTGTAACATTCATTAGTGCATCCATAAATGTTTAAAAATCTTCATCCAAAATCAAATCCCAGTTATTTAGCTTACAGTTATATATATACATCACATTAGCACAAAAATCCTTTTTTCACTCTTTTTCTAATTAAGGATCTAAATCAAAAGCAAATCACATTATTCCCACACAACTAAAAGCAACCTTATATGCTCAACAACAAACTTCATATCATTCACTTGCTACTTTTTTTCTTTCTCCATAGCAATTTCCTCAGCATTCCAGTTTTCTTCTTCTCAGCAGGTACAATCGACAAAAACTCAACTAAAGCTTCTTCATCTTCTTGACGTTTAATTCCGTTTACACTTAAAAACCTCAGTGGCGACTTCACATCATTAGTATTACCATCCGTGACAACCGGTGATGTCACCGTACGTGTAATCTCTTTAGTTTTACTAGTTTGGAAATTTGCTCGTGTGCCATCCTCAGCCATCATTTTGTCAAGTAGAGATATTCGCGGATGGTTTGTTTTTCCATGTACGGGCGATTTTGGTGCTTCATGGGCCGGGCTAGAAATTTGTCGTTCGGGAACAGATGCGTTTTTAGGTGAAGCCAATGCCTTTAACTGTTTCCCTAAGTTTAAAATGGTTTCTTGGCACTCTGCTAACTTTTCTGAAGCTGCAATTATTTCGCGCTCCTGTATATAAAACTTAATTACTAAATTGTAACACACACAAAAATTGGAGATAGGAATGTAAGTCATAAACTCATAATTGAAAACGAATGGGGATGGGAACTTACATTTTGAAGCCTTTTTTCATCACCATCCACCTTGCACTCTTGTATATCGCGTTCTGTCGTACTGAAATAATGGCAATTATATCTTAAATTCATATTTTAATAAAAAAATCTAGAACTAGATGAATGATATAAGGTATCAAAAGAGAAGGTCAAGGTTTCAAAATTTGCTACTCGGGAAGTACTCAGCCGGTCGGGACTTTTTAAGGACTCGGCAACTCAGAGAGTACTAGGATGTTGATCAAGTTTGACTTTGACCAAATTTGACCGAGTTTGACTGAGTAATTCCGAGTTCTGTAGATTATTATTACCTTTCTTGTGAAGCAGGTTCATAGACATATCCGTCCTCCATTTTTACACTAAAGCTACTGTTGTTACTTGGTTGTTCATTAAGAGACGTAGATAATAATCGGGCTTCACTATATTCTCCAATGGCTTGAATGAGCTGTTCATCAAGGTCTTCTTTCACTTTCATTTCTACTTCCATTTCATCTTCAATCTTAATCATATACTGTTGTTGTTGTTTTAACGATTCAACCTCCGTTTGCAGACCTTCAATTATCTTCTCCGATTCCTGTAATCGACTAATTAATGACTCACTTTTAGAAACTTCCAACTCTAATTTCTGTTCCAAATCATCTTTCAGTTTCTTAGTTTCTTCTCCTGAACTCATTAAACAATTATTTCTAACATTCCAAGGTGAAGCTGTTACTGAATTCGACAACTGCAACTTATCTCCTTCAATATCGCTTCGAGTTTCATCCCAATCGAACTGCTTCTCCATCTCATGTCTCATACTCGAAACATCCTGAAGTGAAAAACAGTGGTTCACGATCCATTCGAGAGTCAAAGTCAACTCTTTAGTAAAATTCTCCAAATCCGCCTTCCCATTAATCAAACAATTACAGCTTTGAAGAAACGTCTCCAAAACCGCTCCGATTTCAGACGTCTTCCATTGAAGGACACGAACTGTGTATCCGGTAGGTGTATCTGCAGTTTTGTACAGAGATGAATTATCATCCTTAATAGACAACTTAATCCCTTGTATAAGTTCAATTAGCTTCTGTATTGATCCGTTCATATCGTAATTCAACAACTTGTTGCCATTTGCATCGATTGTATCAGTAGATATACGAGGATCTTGGTCACCTTTTTGCGTCAGAGCAACCGTGATATCCTCGATTATGTCTCTAGAATGTCTTTTTGTGATTCTAGAATGTTCCATTATCGCTTTAAGTATATTTTCGAGCCAATTAGAGTGATTTTCTGATACAAGATTAGATGATGTAAACGGTTTCTCAACAGAAAATATCGCCAACTTTTCCATCTCGACAAAATCGTCCATCAAACCAATGTCAGACGCTCCAACCGTCTTCCAAGATGGGGTCCACGATTCAGCCATACTCGCCTTTTCATCACTACCAACGTCAGAAAAATCCTGACATGTAATGAAATTCCTAGGTGTTTGACTTTTTGACTGTTCGTTTGTTTTTCGATTAATGAATTCCTTGAGAACTCTGTTCTCTTCTTCTAGCAAACACAACTGCTCAGTCAAAAAGTCAATTTGTTTCCCTGAAGAGTCTTTTGAAGCAATCGGAAACGGGTTTGATCTTCTTCTAGAAGCTTCTGAATGATCTCTTCCAAGCATTTCAACTTCATTCTTCATTTTCGCAAGGGCAGCAGGACCCGGGAGCCGTTTCCGAACGAGCAGGCGTAGTCTTTGCACTTCCGTTTCCAACTTTGCTATTTTTTTCACACTTTCCAGGTGTTGTTTGTGTGACACCTCAGCAGTTCGTCGATTAAAATCTCGTTCTTCATTTCTGATCTCAAGTTCCTTCTCCAGCACTCGGACTTCGTAACTTAACGAACCGTTGTCTCTTTGTATCGACTCAAGTCTACTCATAACAGCACTTAAATCAGAATCTAATTGATTCTTTACTAAATGTAGTTCATCGATTGTTTTTTCTTTAACTAAAAGAGCCTTGTTCAACTGATTATTCTCGGAACTTAGTTTTGTGAGTCGTTTATTCGACTCTGATAACTTCTCTTCTAGAACGATTATTGATTTTTCGTATTCACGTGATGTCTTCATCACCGCATCGTGAATCCTTTTTTCTTGTTCTTCTTGAACAAAACGCAGCTGCTGCATACACTCCTTTAATGCAGCATCAACACTATATAATCTCTCCTCACAGGCTACTGTTTCCCGTGTAGATTTCTCTAATTCTTGCTTTAGCGATAAAACTTCAGCTTCTGCTTTCTCCCATCCTGTACGGTAGAAATAGTTTGGTCAAATTAATTAACAGTTAAATATTGAATAATCACGTAACAGTGAATGGATAGTAAATGACCTTGAATGGCTTCTCGCGCGATGTTTGTCTGCTTTCTTGCCACGTCATCTTTAGCATTGATTTCAACAAGTGCTGAGGCCAGCTTCTCATTGGTGATATTCAAATTCCTCTCCAATTCGGCTTCATATTTTAAAACACGTTGCAACTATAAAAAAGAGTAATATTAGATTTTTTGGGCCACAATATAAGCACTTAATTTAACCTCCCAAAACTGGCTTATATATCATAGAACTCATTTCGGTTCAAAATAATATAATTTAATTTGTTATTTCGATAAACACTTGGATTAAAATTGTTGATACTTCAAGTACACAAATATGAAATATTAGTCTAAAAAAGTTCAAGTTTTTTAAATATAAACCTGTTATGCTGAATAATGTATGTATGAAACGTAAAAAGAGGAAGATTTATGAACCTCATCTTCATTCACCCGGTTGGACTTGTCTGCTGCAATCATAGTTTTCTCAATTGATTTTTTCTTCCAAAGCCATGATTTATGATCCATTACTAGAGAAAGCCCTTCTTCTGCTATGTATAACGTACGGTAACTTAGATCACATGGAACCTGTCACAATACATATGCGACACTCATTATAAATGTCAATTAACGATCTAATACACCATAAAAAGAATTAGTTAAAACACAAAGCTTGTTGTCACATATACCAAACCTAACCATAGAAAACACAAAGATGCATGATACTTTTTCTGTTATTTGGGCAAACTATTACATGTGAAACTAATACTTACTTAGAGGACTTAGAATATTACATCACCATATTTAGCAGCTTGTCCATTGACTCGCCCTTTGTAATTCAATGATCGATACACGAATACGAGTTACTAAACATCATTTTTTATTGGTCAAAGAGTAATTTGCAAGAAATTATTTGGAGTTACTGCAGGGTATTAACCTGACCATGTAATAAAACAGAGGATGATGAGTTTTTTTTACTCAATCATGTGACCGTTTCCAAGGGTAGATTTGGTGGGTGCTTATATAGTCTAACTTCTAAAGGAAAAAAGCAGGTTATTATGTTATACACTTATTGGCTATAACTTAGAAAGTGATTAATTGATACCCAACCACCTACCTATGCACCAGTTCCATAACATACTTATGTAATAATTACTCAACTTTATGCTATGCGCCTATATCTTAATAGCTGCAATTCGAAGCCAAATCACACTAGAATAATCATTACTATCAATCAAACACTGGATTCAAAGAGTAATAAGAATCAATTAAAAGCTCCCGATACAGTTTTTATCAAAAAATTAAAATGAATAAATAATGCACTACAGGACACTACAAATAAAGCAAATTTAATAGTAGCAACTAAAAATTGATGAATTAACAAAATGAAATCACAGTAATGAAAGCAAAATAGATTAAACAAAAACATTCATGATCATAACCACCAAAAACAATGCTCATTTATCGATCATTATTTTCCAGGATAATAAAACTAAAACTAAAATCAGAAGTATAAAATAAAATAACAAGTAGAAATGAATAAGAAAAAAACATGCACATTGATTGAGATATATTGAGAGCAAGATACGCCTACTTATTATTATACAAATAAATAATAAAAATGAAAAGTTGAAAGTTGCGATCTTACCAATAATGATAATGATAAAAATGATAAATGATAGTGTAAATGATGATGATGATAATGATATGAAATGAGGAAGGGCTAATTTTGCAGAAAGAGAGAGAAAGCTGCAAGCTGTACGATACATTACACAGTAACACACACACATATATATATATATATATATATATATATATATATATATACACACACAGATTTCAACATATATTGGAGAAAGAGATAGAGATCTGTGAGTGAAGTAAATCAGACGACAACGTGACAGAGTCGAATCGGGTCGGGTCGATTGCCTCTATGAGGTTACCCTACTTTTTACACGTATATTTGCAGCATTTCCAATTGCTTACGTCATCAACTTTAACACTAAGTTTGTAACTTTTTATTTTATTTACTCGGTATATTTATTTTGTAAGGAGGAAAATCTCTTGTAAATAAATACATTGGCTCTCTTATAAAAGATAAAATCTCAAGTAATTAAATCCTCAAATGCAGATTCAAATGTGATATATTTTATTTATATTTTCTTTCTTCATTTTTTGAATTATTTTCTTTTCAAGCTCAAGTTTCTAACTTTCTTTGCGAGCTATCGAGACGACAATTTACTATGCAAGTTTCCTCTAATCATGCATTGTGAACCCATGTTATTTATAGCAATAAGTTTTTTGTTTCCCTTATTTCTTAAAAAAAATCATTTTATCAATGAGAAATTTAATGAAACTAGCCTTTAAGAGCCCGTGCGTTGCACGACAACTCTTAATCAACGAAATTATATATGTAAAAATGTTATGCCAACTAAATGTTAAACACAAAATATGGAATTCTACAAACACATAAACATTGCGATGAGTACATACAATTATGCCATACGAATGAGAAATGAACTTGATGAGTCATTAGATAAGGTATTGCATAATTATGCCATACTTCTTTTTCATTTGATTCTTCAGAGTAATAGCAATTCGATCACCCTAACACAGGAAAAAGAAACAAACTTGATGAGTCTTAGCTTGCCCTCCCGACTGAAACACATGAGTTAATTGTACCTAAGTCATTCCCAACAAGTTAATTTCATATAAGTATCGAACTGTATCCTCACAGCATATATGATAACGTAGACGGCGGTTAGCAGTGCTAACTTTCACCTGTTCATAGAACCAAAATGAGGCCGAACAGTACTCACAAACCCGGTCGCAATTACCAAGCTTTTTATAATATTTAGTTACACCTATAATAAACAAAACAAATAACATCAATATACAATATAAGAAACTAAAGAGAATTCAAATAGAAATGAAATACCATAAGTGAAAACAATCAGTTAAATACAAAACAATTAAAAACAAATATACTCACCATCAGCCTCACCACTTCTAACTGGCTGTAGATTAACATGATGACTTTCAGTAGAATTAACACCAATATTTGGTTGTCCGGGAGCGACCAATAAAGAAGCGGATTCAGACACAAAGAAAAGAACCCAAGTGTAGTATGATTACACTATAGTTATTACGGGACAACCCAACAGTAGGTTCAATACCATTAGGCTATATCCATCTCTATTAGTGATTACGTCAATATGAATATACTTTATACTCAACAACCCATCTAGCCACCCCTTCCCATGATCAATATTCACAAACAATATATTAACTTTAAGACTTAAAATCAAACACGGAATGTTACATTAATATACATAAATAGCAATATGTGATTTTTAAAGTTTTAGTTTTTGCCTGATAGAACGAAACAAATGGCGTCCAGATTCTCTGAAACATATTGGACCTTCTACACGTTCTTCTATGCATATAAAATGTTAAGTACCTTCCGAGATGCGACCTGCAGAATACCAATGAGTACCAATGCCAATCAAAATAGAAAAATTATTAAATGTAAAATTTGAGAAGGGTGCAGGCATTGAGAACAAATACTTGAATCCCAATATTGATGGACAATTGCCTGCGAAATGGGTCAGGTACTTAGAGCAGAAAATAGTATATGAATGAGGGTACTAACCCGTACAAATATGATGCAATCATAAAAAACCAATATTAGAAGTACTACTCGGTAATGTATATGTTTGTTCTAATGTTATGTCTTCCAAAAAATTAAACTTACAGAATGAACTATCATACAAAAATGTATACTTAGCATCCGTACAACCGCATAAAAGTATATGATAACCAATCTTCCCATAACAACAACATCAAACCCAAGATTTTTAGTAAAAAATAACCATTAGTATAACACCTATGACACAGCTATTCGGGTTTCATTCAAGATTTACATGTGTATCCCTTGGCCTCTCCAACAATGATGTTACATTAAACCTGCATATTCCCCCCCCCCCCTTATTAACCATTAGTTATAGATGTACTGTACCACTTTCATGCATATGAAGTACTAATTAAAATCCTAACTCGAACGTCTTAATCAAAATATTATAAAACTATATAACATCATAAATTAAATCTATATCTCTACCTTATGGATAAAAAAAGAGTATCACTTCAGAGAAATTTCAAAATATATAAAACTCAATCTTTACAAAACTTCACATAAAAGTAAAGAACAGTTACATAAATTTTATTAAAACTTATAAGTGAATGTGATGACCTAGAAACCTCCTCTAAAATAAAGATGTTGAATTCAATTTGTAACAAAAACTAACCTCGTTAACATCTGGTGCAAAATCCATATCACGTGTGCTACAGCCGAATGCCCAACAAAATAAATCAAATGATCTTCATCCCATTGAGGATAATGCCCTAAAACACAACCATTGGTTTAGTCCTTATAGAATGGCACACGGATTGCAATACCGGCACAATATATATATATATATATATATATATATATATATATATATATATATATATATATATATATATATATATATATATATATATATATATATATATATATATATATATATATATATATATATATATATCCAAACCTCGTTATCTCCACATGTTTCTAATGCAACAACCACTTTTATTGTTTAATTGAACAAATTAAAAATTAAAAACTACGAACAATTACCCAGTAAAACATGTGCTCAATTATCTCATTATATATAAAAACACACACCTTTTTTACGTGCGTCATATTTTACAAAGATAGCGGATGGAACTTTTACCTCATATGAGGTTTCAGAATAGTAGCATACATAACTTGATTTCCTGTGAAGTTATCTTGATAGTCTGAGCAGAAACGATGATCATCGACTCCAACTTTTTCGACCTCTTTCTTCGATTCCTCCCCCTTGACGAAATCACCCTCCGACTCTATTTTCCTCAGTTGTTCAGTCTTCTTCTCGTGCTCTATCTTTGAACTCTCAGCATTCTAAAACAGAAACAAATAGTCGACAACAGTTAACTCCAAAATTAATGAATCGTAACAATAAAAATCATACAAAACGAACCTTAACTTCGGCATAAAAAACGCACCTTAACATGTTCAAAGACCTCCCATAATCATTAAGTTTACCTATTACCATGATTCCACAACATCAATTACAGCCCCAAGTTGCATATAAACGAAAATTCACACTTTTGTAAGTAAACAAATCAGTTTTAAATTAGATACATTCCACTGAAATTGCTTCAACAATGATTGATTGTCTACATACGCTTAAATCAAAATAAAAGAACATAAAATCATTATACAAATTGAAAAATTGGTATTCATAAACGTTAACAGATAAATTCATTAAAATAGTTTAATTAGAATAACGAACCTATTTTCGTGATGAACCCTAGGTGCCGGTCTAAAATAGTTTAACACCATCATTGTCTTCAACATGTTAAATGTCGTGGATTTGTTAAACACCATCATCGTCTTCAGCAGTCCATGGATTTATCAATTACGATTACAGGAAGCACATAAATATCCTGAATTAAATACATAAGTGGTAGTGAAATTCGTTTATGGAAATCGATTATATTACAACAAAGCTACAGTCAAATTCGATTATGGATTTCGAAAATTAGATACCTGTGTTGAAATTGCTTGTTTCAAAATTGATAACGGCGGTTAAGATGCTTTAAATTGCTTGATTCAGTTGATAAGAAACCCTTATTCAAATCGATTCCTTAAACATGAACGCCATCCATTTACAAATCCAGATGAACGGAGAAGCTTCCGGCGGGTTAAGATAAACCGGACATATTATACAAAATTTATACCATTAGATGCGTAAAATTGTAACGAAGTAGTTACTTGTTGCTGCGTCATTTATTACGGCAGCCGGAGGCAGTAATCGGCGAAATAAAGATCGTGGTTGCTTGTATTTTGAAGAGAGAATGGTAGAGTGTTTTTAGGATCTGTATGGCTGTATCTGTGTTTTTATATTTATTATTTGTAAAAATTGTACCTTAATGACGAATTTTACAGGTCCACGTGCTATTTTATGGTAATTAAAAAAATTAATCTCGATTTAATTGCGGACTTACACGTGGATTAAAATAATTAGAGTGATTAACTAAGTGACATGCCAGCAATAATCTTTATGCTTTGTAAAGTGTAGAGATAAGCATTTTTGTATCTCTCTCTCACAAAAATAAGCATTGTCATACCACTTTTTTCAACACTAAGCATTGATTTCACCTAGACATTGGGCGATTTAGGCGAAAATTCTTATAACCAATAAATACGCTACACGTCATAAAAAAATCTTCCGCCTAATTTTTTTTCCACATTTTTGCCTAAATTTAGCTTTTTAGGCGAATAAGGCGAAATCCCATTTAGGCGTATTAGGCGAATATATACACCAATCAAATCCCGCCACGTATAGTTTATTATTTCGCCTTACCTAATTTTATTAGGCGAGTTAGGCGAAAATGTTTAAATCACCTTTCCTCTTTATCTGATCGCCTCACCTTACCCTTATCAAACCCAGTTCTCTCCTCAACCAGATTCTCTATCAAACCAATCATTTTTTTACCCCACCACCGTACTCCACCACCGTACTGTAGTGACCCGAACTTTTCCATGTTTATATATATATTAAATGAAATTGTTATTTACATGATTAAGTGTTTCCAACATATTAAGCAATCAAACTTGTTATGACTTGATTAATTGAAATAGGTTTCATATAGACAATTGACCACCCAAGTTGACCGGTGATTCACGAACGTTAAAACTTGTAAAAACTATATGATGACATATATATGGTTATATATATAGTTAACATGATATTATGATAAGTAAACATATCATTAAGTATATTAATAATGAACTACATATGTAAAAACAAGACTACTAACTTAATGATTTTGAAACGAGACATATATGTAACGATTATCGTTGTAACGACATTTAATGTATATATATCATAGTAAGAGATATTCGTACATCATAATATCATGATAATATAATAATTTAAAATCTCATTTGATATTATAAACATTGGGTTAACAACATTTAACAAGATCGTTAACCTAAATGTTTCAAAACAACACTTACATGTAACGACTAACGATGACTTAACGACTCAGTTAAAATGTATATACATGTAGTGTTTTAATATATATTCATACACTTTTGAAAGACTTCAAGATACTTATCAAAATACTTCTACTTAACAAAAATGCTTACAATTACATCCTCGTTCAGTTTCATCAACAATTCTACTCGTATGCACCCGTATTCGTACTCGTACAATACACAGCTTTTAGATGTATGTACTATTGGTATATACACTCCAATGATCAGCTCTTAGTAGCCCATGTAAGTCACCTAACACATGTGGGAACCATCATTTGGCAACTAGCATAAAATATCTCATAAAATTACAAAAATATGAGTAATCATTCATGACTTATTTACATGAAAACAAAATTACATATCCTTTATATCTAATCCATACACCAATGACCAAAAACACCTACAAACACTTTCATTCTTCAATTTTCTTCATCTAATTGATCTCTCTCAAGTTCTATCTTCAAGTTCTAAGTGTTCTTCATAAATTCTACAAGTTCTAGTTTCATAAAATCAAGAATACTTCCAAGTTTGCTAGCTTACTTCCAATCTTGTAAAGTGATCATCCAACCTCAAGAAATCTTTCTTATTTACAGTAAGATATCTTTCTAATACAAGGTAATACTCATATTCAAACTTTGATTCAATTTCTATAACTATAACAATCTTATTTCGAGTGAAAATCTTACTTGAACTGTTTTCGTGTCATGATTCTGCTTCAAGAACTTTCAAGCCATCCAAGGATCCTTTGAAGCTAGATCCATTTTTATCATTTCCAGTAGCTTTATCCAGAAAACTTGAGGTAGTAATGATGTTCATAACATTATTCGATTCATACATATAAAGCTATCTTATTCGAAGGTTTAAACTTGTAATCACTAGAACATAGTTTAGTTAATTCTAAACTTGTTCGCAAACGAAAGTTAATCCTTCTAAATTGACTTTTAAAATCAACTAAACACATGTTCTATATCTATATGATATGCTAACTTAATGATTTAAAACCTGGAAACACGAAAAACACCGTAAAACCGGATTTACGCCGTCGTAGTAACACCGCGGGCTGTTTTGGGTTAGTTAATTAAAAACTATGATAAACTTTGATTTAAAAGTTGTTCTTCTGGGAAAATGATTTTTCTTATGAATATGAAACTATATCCAAAAATCATGGTTAAACTCAAAGTGAAAGTATGTTTTCTAAAATGGTCATCTAGACGTTGTTCTTTCGACTGAAATGATTACCTTTACAAAAATGACTTGTAACTTATATTTCCGACTAAAAACCTATACTTTTTCTGTTTATATTCATAAAATAGAGTTCAATATGAAACCATAGCAATTTGATTCACTCAAAACGGATTTAAAATGAAGAAGTTATGGGTAAAACAAGATTGGATAATTTTTCTTGTTGTAGCAACGTGAAAATTGGTAACAAATCTATAATAATCATATCCTAGCTAACTTATATTGTATTATACATGTATTCTAATATATTATGTAATCTTGGGATACCATAGACACGTATGCAAATGTTTTGACATATCATATCGACCCATGTGTATATATTATTTGGAACAACCATAGACACTCTATATGCAGTAATGTGGGAGTTAGCTATACAGGGTTGAGGTTGATTCCAATAATATATATACTTTGAGTTGTGATCTAGCCTGAGACGTGTATACACTGGGTCTTGGATTGATTCAAGATAATATATATCAATTTTTTTCTGTACATCTAACGTTGGACAACTAGTTGTAGGTTACTAACGAGGACAGCTGACTTAATAAACTTAAAACATCAAAATGTATTAAAAGTGTTGTAAATATATTTTGAATATACTTTGATATATATGTACATATTTGTTATAGGTTCGTGAATCGACCAGTGGCCAAGTCTTACTTCCCGACGAAGTAAAAATCTGTGAAAGTGAGTTATAGTCCCACTTTTAAAATCTAATATTTTTGGGATGAGAATACATGCAGGTTTTATAAATGATTTACAAAATAGACACAAGTACGTGAAACTACATTCTATGGTTGAATTATCGAAATCGAATATGCCCCTTTTTATTAAGTCTGGTAATCTAAGAATTAGGGAACAGACACCCTAATTGACGTGAATCCTAAAGATAGATCTATTGGGCCTAACAAACCCCATCCAAAGTACCGGATGCTTTAGTACTTCGAAATTTATATCATATCCGAAGGGTGTCCCGGAATGATGGGGATATTCTTATATATGCATCTTGTTAATGTCGGTTACCAGGTGTTCACCATATGAATGAATTTTATCTCTATATATGGGATGTATTTTGAAATATGAAATCTTGTGGTCTATTATTATGATTTGACAATATATAGGTTAAACCTATAACTCACCAACATTTTTGTTGACGTTTTAAGCATGTTTATTCTCAGGTGATTATTAAGAGCTTCCGCTGTTGCATACTAAAATAAGGACAAGATTTGGAGTCCATGTTTGTATGATATTGTTTAAAAACTGCATTCAAGAAACATATGTCGATGTAATATATTTCTATTGTAAACCATTATGTAATGGTCGTGTGTAAACAGTATATTTTAGATTATCATTATTTGATAATCTACGTAATGTTTTTAAAACCTTTATTGATAAAATAAAGGTTATGGTTGTTTTAAAAATGAATGCAGTCTTTGAAAAACGTCTCATATAGAGGTCAAAACCTCGCAACGAAATCAATTAATATGGAACGTTTATAATCAATATGAACGGGACATTTCAGTTGGTATCCGAGCGTTGGTCTTAGAGAACCAGAATTTTGCATTAGTGTGTCTTATCGAGTTTGTTAGGATGCATTAGTGAGTCTGGATTTCGACCGTGTTTACTTGAAAAATGATTGCTTAACAAATTTTGTTGGAAACTATATATTTTTAACATGTGAATATTATGTGATATATTAATCTCTTAACGTGTTTGATATTATGTGATAGATGTCTACCTCTAGAACAAGTTCCATTAACTCACCTAATAATAATGAAGAGTCAAATGTAAATTGGAATTATTCGTGGACTGATTCACAAGTTCCCGAAGAGGAACCGGAAGAAGAGTCGGAACCAGAAGAAGAATCGGAACCGGAAGAAGAAATAGAACCAGTGGTGTAATGACCCTGGATTTTCCAACGTTTATTTATTAATAATTATTATTATTAATACTTGTGATTAAACGAATGTATGTTATTACATTTACATGATTGCCCGTACTTGACTTTAAATGCCCGAAACGTCTTTGTAACACACGAAACTTGCACGAATAATATTTTCAAGTATTATTTACATTCATGATTAATTTTATTAATTATTTTAATTAACTAAGGTTATTAGTTAGTTACATGGGCTTTAAATGGATTAATTTGTTAATTAACTGAACTTGGGCCTTGTTAATGTTAATGGACTCTTGAATGAGGACTTATAAGCCCAACCTACTTCTTAATGGACCTTTTAGCCCAACCTACCATGTGTAAGTATTACTTAGAGTTGTAACTAGTTAGTTTAAGGACTTGGAATCTTGTTACATGTTACTTCCCATAAACAACCATCTTGTATCCAACTTTGTAAGCTTTACATACATGAGACTAGTGGTCACTCCTCTCCCCCTTTTTTTCCCTCCTAACCGTCGGTTTTGGTAGGCCAAGGGGAGCTTTTTTTGTTTCAATTTTGGTTAACTTATGTGCTAGCATTCACTCATACCTCATTCATTCCAAACACACACTTAATTCTCTCAACTTTTTTTCTCTCTTTTCTCTTTAGTTCTTGTAAGTAACTTGAAGCTTTTCTTCCTTTCTTTTTCCTTGCAAAACCGTGATCATACACACACCCATAATCATCATCATTTGCTTGTTGTTACTTGTTCATGTTTATGATTTATTTACTTACTTGTTGTTTGTTATTTACTTATGATTTTCTAAGAAGCAAACTTGTTAGTTTGATTCTTCATCTAACTTGTTCTTACAAGGCATACAAGAACATAAAGTTTCTAGCTTATATTCTTCATTTATTATTTTAAAAGTTTGTAAGTTCATGTGTTGAATTCATACTTGTAGTTCTTGAAGTAAACTTAAAGTTTACTTTTCTTAAAGATCAAACTTTGGTTGAATCTTTAAAAGTATGAACAACTATGAACCTTTTACTTGTTTATTTAATTTATCACTTCATTTACTTACACTTTAATTTTGTGATTATTGGTTGTTGTTGGTCAAGTACTACAAGTTAGTCTTGATCTCATATCTCTTGGAACTAAAAGTTAACTTAAAAGTTCAAGAACATGTAAGTAAGTTTTCTTTAAATATAACTTTGTATACTTATGCTTGATCTAGACTTTTGAGTCTTGGATCTTCAAGATCAAACTAAGAACTATGTTCTACAACTTATGATCTTGATTAGTTAGCTTACTTTCAAGTTTATAGTTCAATATTACTTTTACATTTCATGTATGTGTTGAATCTAAGACTTTGATGTAACCTTGGTTCATCAAAACACTTGCAACACTTAAGTGAGTTGTGCTTCATGTCTTAGACGTACACTTGGGTTATGATGGTCAAACCTTGGTGAAAATGATGCAAACACATCAACGAGTTGTACACTTGAAGCTATATGCATCAAGGATGAGAACCGTGATAAGCATCGAGCACCAAGACCACCGGAACCCATTATTTTTCTGCTTTCTGTCTTCTACCTACCGTTTTCTGGTTTCTGTAACATACCAGTACACCTGGGCTACTGTAACCTTGATTTTCAGATAGCTCTTTTCGATTAGATAACTTTTCATATAGGACTCGTCTTAATCCGAGTTACGGTTTAGGATTTATGGCCCTCCGATCGTCACTATGTCCTTTTAACGTTGTGCAGAAATTTCTGACCTACTCGCACTTAGACCGTCGCCACGGTCAAACAAAGACGAGTTTACTTCTGGGATTTTTACCACACTTAAAGGACTCATATACGGAGCCATGGCCACTGGTCTCACCTTAATTCAGTAAGGGTAGAGGCCGTGGTGACTGATCAAAGTTACCCTTTGTTTTAAACTACTTTTATAAACGAAACCTACTTTACACCTTTTGTTTGATGATGAATGATGATGACCTTTAAGACCTTATTTACATACTTTTAAACCTTTTCGGACGATTTACTGACTTAGTACTATTTGACTTAGGTTGAGGACCCATTTGGACAACCTTCATTACTTGCTTACTTTCCGAGTCATACTTTACCGCTACTTTATCATTGTGAGTTATAGCATTCCCTTTTTACTTTAACTTATTTTGGGAACTGAGAATACATGCGGATTTTATGTTTTACATACTAGGCACGAGTACTTAAACTTATATATGTGTGGGTTATACAACGGCATAAACATTCCCTTTAGCTCGGTAACGTTTAATCATTGGTTTTTGAACCGTGAACGCGAATCTTAGATATGGATCCATAGGGTTTGACATCCCCACTCGGGCTAGTCGCGCTAGCATTTAACGAGTGTTTAATACTTCGTATACATATGCACTTTCCAAGTGTACTTTCAGGGGGTATAAACGTTAAGTTAGTTACCAAGTGCCCACGGTTAACATATACTTTATCATACTGTTTTGAAACGCTCTTTGTAGCACTGAAATCTCGTGGCCTACCTTACATACTGTTATACTTAAACTATAGCTCACCAACCTTTGTGTTGACGTTTTTAAGCATGTTTTTCTCAGGTGCTTAAGGTTATTTGCTTCCGCTGTCGTGCTAGTCTTGCCGTAGACACCCGCTGCTCTAGTGTTATCACCGCATGAACTGTTTATCTTGCATTCAAACTTTAATACATTTGAAACTATGTTTTGTAATGACCTAAGGGTCACATACATTTATTCGTGCTTGCTATTCATAGAAGCATACTGTTGGTGTAAAACAATTGACGTCGGTTATGACGTCATCTTTTTTATCATGAATGCAACTTCTTTTATTACAGCATATAGTACTTAACCTTGTAATGATCCTGTTGTTGATGATTCGTACACGATGGTTTTGTACAGGGCATCACATTTGGTATCAGAGCATTGGTTGTAGGGAATTAGGTTGCATTAGTAAGTCTAAGACCGACCCGAGTAGGATTCACTAATAGGACTAATCTACAACTTGCTAGTTTACGTGTTTCTGCTGAACTTACTGTATGCTGCTGCTTACTTTTACTGCTATATGCCGTATGCTACTACATGATTTCACTACTATATAATATCACTTGCTTTCGATTGCATGCTACTTCTGTACGATTCGTTATTATTGCCATGCTACTTATTGTTATGCATGATTTAAGCTGTTGGCCTAATACGTGCTTGCTTTATGAGTTACTAACATGGAAAATTTATTTTTTCCTTGTTCAGATGTCGGATGTTCCACCTGCTATTGTTTTGGGCAGTTTAGACTCATCAGCCACCCCAGCTGCTGCTGCTGCCGACAAACCGATCCCGATACGCACCAGTGACCCCGACGCTTCATCTTCCGGGACTAGCCGCCAGCCGCCTGCACCAGTGGCTACTATTAACGGACACGTGGACCCTACGGAGATTCCAGCTCCGTCTGCTCCCGGATCCTCGGAGCCACAGCCCCGCATCGGTGGTGTTGTGATTCCCACGGAGTTTGGGGAAGGGCCATTCCGTAACCATATGCGCATGCCGTGCCGACGCACTCCTAATGGACGTTTAGTGCCGATTCCGCTAGGCAGATACTAATAGATGATGGCCGCCCACGGACTGCCAGTTCAGCCACCAGTGCCACCACCACATGATTCGGATGACTCATCATCCGCCGATTCTTCATCAGATGACTCTTCCTCAGACGACTCTAGTGATGATGAGGACCACCCCGCCGAAGAAGCGGTATCGCTTCGACGGTACCATCATTCCGGGGATCAACGGAGGACAAGCCTTCACTAACGCGTTTGGTCGGCGTCGTAGGGTTACTGCTCGTAAGCGGCTTGTGCCGTACCCTGCCGACCCACAAGTGCGTAAGGCACCCCGTTACGTACTGACTATTTCTGGAGCCGGAACGTCTGCACCCCGTTTCGTGCGGTCTGCACCACCCGCACCACCGGCACCACCCGTACCACCTGCACCGCCTGCCCCACCATCTCCCACAGTCGAGGAATTGACAAGAGAGGTGGGAATCCTCCGAGCTCGGGTTACTGAGCACGAGGAGCTGTTGGCTTAGGTTTTAGACATCCTACACCCACCTTCACCGTAGGACCTTTTGTATTAGATTTCATGATGTAATCTAGTTGTAGTTTCATATTTCACTTATGTATTGTACGAATCTATCATGATGTATGAAACTTATTATTAATGAATGGAAACTTTGTGATGTTACTTTTTGCACAAGTGTTCTATTTACGTTACTGTATGGTGTTTCGCGGTACTTGTATCAACTTGCGTTACTTAATTAACATGTGTTGTGCTGTTTACATGTTGGTTGTTATACACTATATTATCATATATTGAATGCTAGATTTTGACTTGAGTCAAAATGTTTGTATAGAACACCATGGCTAACGGTCGATCCACACCTACTGCTGCTCAAATTAAAGAGATGATCCAAGAACGTGTAGCCACAACCATTGCGGAAATGCAACCCCAAGCTCCACCGCCACCGCCACCACCACCGGTTATTCAACCCGTTCGAAATGGGTGTACTTACAAGGAATTCCAGAGCTGTAAACCACATAACTTCAGCGGCACTGAGGGACCGGTTGGTCTCACCAGATGGTTCGAGAAACTTGAATTAGTATTCCGAGTCAGCAACTGTTCGGAGGACAACAAAACTAAATTTGCTTCTTGCACGCTGTCTGACGGCGCGCTCACATGGTGGAACACAATGGCACAGGCACAAGGCATTGATGAGGCGTATGCTACGCCATGGGAAGAATTTAAGTGTGCCATGATTGAGGAGTATTGTCCGAGAACCGAAATCCAAAAAATGGAAATGGAATCCATGCAGTTAAAGGCCGTTGGGAACGACCTTGATGGTTACAACAGGAGATTTTTGGAGTTAGCCCTGATGTGTCCGACAATGGTCACCCCAGAATTCAAGCGAATGGAGAGATACTTCTGGGGACTCCCTAAGAGCATTAAGGGAAACGTCACCTCATCCAAACCACTAAATGTTCTCCAAGCGATGCGCATGGCGCATACTTTAATGAATCAAATAACCATCGATGAACCGGAGAAAGCTAAGTCTGAAGCGGGTACTAGTAAGAAGCGCAAATAGGATAACCACAACAACAACAATAACAACAACAGGGGAAGAAACTATGAACAGAACTCGGCGAAATGACATGAGGGTTTCAGAGGAAACAACAACGGTGGAAACCCCAACCCCAACAACAACACCAACTCCAACCCGAACTACAAGGGAATCCTACCTCAATGCAAGAGGTGTTACAAACACCACACTGAGTATTGCAATGTTGTCTGCGAGAAGTGCCAACGGTCTGGGCATGTTGGCAAAGACTGCAAGGTCACCACTTTGAATGGGAAGCCGAACCCCACAGGGCCAAAGAAGTGTTATGAATGCGGGCAGACGGGCCATTTCAGAAATGCGTGTCCAAACAAGCGAAAATACGGCGGACCACCGCGCGCTAGAGCTTTCAATGTTAATGCAAGGGACGCACGCGAAAACCCCGACTTGGTGACAGGTATATTCAAAATCAACAATCTTTTAGCTTCTGTCTTGTTTGATACTGGTGCGGATAGAAGTTATGTATGTAGACATTTTTGCGATAAGATTAATTGGTCATTAGTCCCGTTAAAAGAGAGTATGCTTGTCGAGGTCGCCAATGGAAAACTTGAAAAGGTTGACCATATTAGTCGTGGAGCTATTATCAATATAGCTGGTGCAGATTTCGAAATTGATTTGATACCCATCAAATTGGGAAGTTTTGACGTGATCGTCGGTATGGATTGGTTGAGTAAGATAAGGGCCAATATTATCTGTGGAGATAAAGCACTTCGTATACCACAAGGAGATGGAGAGCCACTGGTTATCTATGGAGAGAGATGTACCTCGAAGTTGAACCTCATTAGTTGCGTGAAAGCGCAAAAAATTATGAAGAAGGGACGTTTTGCTATCCTAGCACATGTGAAAGCGGTAGAAACTGAGGTGAAGAGCGTGAACGACGTTCGAATTGTGAACGAATTTTCCGATGTCTTCCCAGAGGAATTGCCTGGATTGCCGCCGCAGAGAGCAGTAGAGTTTCAGATTGACTTAGTGCCAGGAGCTGCACCTATAGCTCGCGCACCTTATAGACTCGCACCTTCCGAGATGCAAGAATTTCAAAGTCAACTACAAGAACTACTTGATCGAGGATTTATCCAATCAAGCTTCTCGCCTTGGGGCGCACCTATTCTGTTTGTGAAGAAGAAGGATGGATCCTTCCGTATGTGTATCGACTACCGTGAACTCAACAAATTGACGATCAAGAATCGGTATCCTCTTCCCTGCATTGACGATCTTTTTGATCAACTACAAGGATCGAGCGTTTACTCAAAGATCGATTTACGATACGGTTATCACCAGTTGAGGGTGAAGGAAAGTGACATAATGAAAACTGCATTTAGAACTCGTTATGGTCATTATGAGTTTCTCGTGATGCCATTCGGATTAACCAATGCACCTGCCATGTTCATGGACCTCATGAATCGTGTCTGCAAGCCGTACTTGGATAAGTTTGTTATCGTCTTCATAGATGATATCCTCATCTACTCTAAGAGCGAAGAAGAGCATGAGCAACACCTCCGACTAGTACTTGAACTCCTGAGATAAGAGCAACTTTACGCCAAATTCTCCAAGTGTGAATTTTGGTTGAAGGAAGTACAATTTCTGGGTCATGTTGTGAGCGACCAGGGTATCAAAGTTGATCCCACCAAGATTGAAGCTATCAGCAAGTGGGAGACTCCCACTACTCTGACGCATATTCGCCAATTCCTAGGTCTCGCCAGTTACTACCGAAGGTTTATCGAAGGTTTCTCTCTGATTGCGCGTCCTTTGACCGCGCTGACTCACAAGGGCAAGAAGTTCATTTGGGAACCCGCACACGAATCAGCATTTCAAACTTTGAAGAACAAGTTAACCACCGCACCTATCCTATCACTTCCTGAGGGCAGTGATGACTTTGTTGTTTATTGTGATGCATCGAAGAGTGGTTTTGGTTGTGTACTGATGCAACGATCAAAAGTTATTGCCTATGCCTCCCGCCAATTGAAGATACACGAGCAGAACTACATTACTCACGATCTTGAACTTGGAGCCGTTGTTTTTGCGCTTTAATTGTGGAGACACTATTTGTATGGAACTAAGAGCACTATCTTCACCGATCACAAGAGTCTCCAGCACATCTTTGATCAGAAGCAACTGAATATGAGACAGCGTCGATGGATCGAGACGCTCAACGACTATGATTGTGAAATTCGTTATCATCCGGGCAAAGCCAATGTTGTAGCTGATGCCTTGAGTCGAAAGGAGAGGATGACACCTCTTCGTGTTAGGGCTCTGAACATCACCATTCATTCAAACCTCAACAGTCAGATCAGAGTAGCCCAAGATGAGGATCTCAAGGAGGAGAATATATCTCACGAACATTTGAACATACTTGTCTCTCGATTCGAGGTTAGGGAGTCTGGACTTCGATGTTATGCCGGAAGAATTTGGGTACCTCTTTATGGGGATTTACGGAATCTTATACTTGATGAAGCACACAAATCGAGATATTCAATTCATCCTGGAGCGGGCAAAATGTACCACAACCTTAAAGAACAGTATTGGTGGCCGAATCTTAAGAAGGACGTTGCGACTTATGTTGGTAAGTGTTTGACTTGCTCGAAGGTTAAATCCGAGCATCAGAGACCTTCTGGTTTACTTCAACAGCCGGAAATCCCACAATGGAAGTGGGAAAGGATCACGATGGATTTCATCACCAAGCTACCAAAGACGGTGGGCGGATACGATACCATCTGGGTTATCGTTGACCGTCTTACCAAATCTGCACACTTCTTAGCGATGAAGGAAATGGATACAATGGAAAGACTTGCTCAACTATACATCAAGGAGGTTGTATCTCGTCATGGTGTACCTTTATCGATCATCTCGGATCGCGATCCCTGTTTTGCCTCTAGATTTTGGCGTTTTTTGCAAGAAGCCATGGGAACCCGTCTCGACATGAGTACTACGTATCATCCACAGACTGACGGACAAAGTGAACGAACGATTCAGACCATGGAGGAAATGTTGCGTGCATGTGTCATTGACTTTGGAAAAGCCTGGGAAAGGCATTTGCCACTAGCCGAATTCTCGTACAACAACAGTTATCACTCGAGCATTAATGCTGCACCTTTTGAAGCATTGTATGGCCGCAAGTACCGATCTCCTATTTGTTGGGCTGAAGTAGGCGAAAAGCAAATCACCGGACCCGAGGTAGTCCATGAAACGACGGAGAAGATTGCTCAGATTCAAGCTAGACTTAAGACTGCCCGTGATCGCCAAAAGAGTTATGCCGATCTTAAACGTAAAGACTTTGAATTCAACGTTGGCGACCATGTAATGTTAAAGGTTGCACCTTGGAAGGGTGTGATTCGCTTTGGAAAACGCAAAAAGTTAAACCCGCGATACATTGGTCCTTTCAAAATTTTGGAACGTGTTGGACCCGTTGCTTACCGTTTGGATCTACCAGTACAGTTGAGCTCAGTTCATCCTACCTTCCACGTATCAAACTTGAAGAAGTGTCTTGCTGCATCCAAACTTATCATACCACTGGAAGAACTTACAATTGATGACAAACTCCACTTTGTGGAGGAACCTGTTGAGATTATGGATCGAGAGATCAAAACTTTGAAACACAACAAGATTCCGATCGTCCGAGTACGATGGAATGCCAAACAAGGACCTGAGTTTACTTGGGAGCGAGAGGATCAAATGATGCAGAAGTATCCTCACCTTTTCCCGACTCCTCCATCTACCTCAGCTTAAAATTTCGGGACGAAATTTTCTTTAACAGGTGGGTAATGTAACGACCCTGGACTTTCCAACATTTATTTATTAATAATTATTATTATTAATACTTGTGATTAAACGAATGTATGTTATTACATTTACATGATTGCCCGCACTTGACTTTAAATGCCCGAAACGTCTTTGTGACACACGAAACTTGCACGAATAATATTTTCAAGTATTATTTACATTCATGATTAATTTTATTAATCATTATAATTAACTAAGGTTATTAGTTAGTTACATGGGCTTTAAATGGATTAATTTGTTAATTAATTGAACTTGGGCCTTGTTAATGTTAATGGACTCTTGAATGAGGACTTATAAGCCCAACCTACTTCTTAATGGACCTTTTAGCCCAACCTACCATGTGTAAGTATTACTTAGAGTTGTAACTAGTTAGTTTAAGGACTTGGAATCTTGTTACATGTTACTTCCCATAAACAACCATCTTGTATCCAACTTTGTAAGCTTTACATACATGAGACTAGTGGTCACTCCTCTCCCCCTTTTTTTCCCTCCTAACCGTCGGTTTTGGTAGGCCAAGGGGAGCTTTTTTTGTTTCAATTTTGGTTAACTTATGTGCTAGCATTCACTCATACCTCATTCATTCCAAACACACACTTAATTCTCTCAACTTTTTTCTCTCTTTTCTCTTTAGTTCTTGTAAGTAACTTGAAGCTTTTCTTCCTTTCTTTTTCCTTGCAAAACCGTGACCATACACACACCCATAATCATCATCATTTGCTTGTTGTTACTTGTTCATGTTTATGATTTACTTACTTACTTGTTGTTTGTTATTTACTTATGATTTTCTAAGAAGCAAACTTGTTAGTTTGATTCTTCATCTAACTTGTTCTTACAAGGCATACAAGAACATAAAGTTTTTAGCTTATGTTCTTCATTTATTATTTCAAAAGTTTGTAAGTTCATGTGTTGAATTCATACTTGTAGTTCTTGAAGTAAACTTAAAGTTTACTTTTCTTAAAGATCAAACTTTGGTTGAATCTTTAAAAGTATGACCAACCATGAACCTTTTACTTGTTTATTTAATTTATCACTTCATTTACTTGCACTTTAATTTTGTGATTATTGGTTGTTGTTGGTAAAGTACTACAAGTTAGTCTTGATCTCATATCTCTTGGAACTAAAAGTTAACTTAAAAGTTCAAGAACATGTAAGTAAGTTTTCTTTAAATATAACTTTGTATACTTATGCTTGATCTAGACTTTTGAGTCTTGGATCTTCAAGATCAAACTAAGAACTATGTTCTACAACTTATGATCTTGATTAGTTAGCTTACTTTCAAGTTTATAGTTCAATATTACTTTTACATTTCATGTATGTGTTGAATCTAAGACTTTGATGTAACCTTGGTTCATCAAAACACTTGCAACACTTAAGTGAGTTGTGCTTCATGTCTTAGACGTACACTTGGGTTATGATGGTCAAACCTTGGTGAAAATGATGCAAACACATCAACGAGTTGTACACTTGAAGCTATATGCATCAAGGATGAGAACCGTGATAAGCATCGAGCACCAAGACCACCGGAACCCATTATTTTTCTGCTTTCTGTCTTCTACCTACCGTTTTCTGGTTTCTGTAACAGACCAGTACACCTGGGATACTGTAACCTTGATTTTCAGATAGCTCTTTTCGAGTAGATAACTTTTCATATAGGACTCGTCTTAATCCGAGTTACGGTTTAGGATTTATGGCCCTCCGATCGTCACTATGTCCTTTTAACGTTGTGCAGAAATTTCTAACCTACTCGCACTTAGACCGTCGCCACGGTCAAACAAAGACGAGTTTGCTTCTGGGATTTTTACCACACTTAAAGGACTCATATACGGAGCCATGGCCACTGGTCTCACCTTAATTCAGTAAGGGTAGAGGCCGTGGTGACTGATCAAAGTTAGCCTTTGTTTTAAACTACTTTTATAAACGAAACCTACTTTACACCTTTTGTTTGATGATGAATGATGATGACCTTTAAGACCTTATTTACATACTTTTAAACCTTTTCGGACGATTTACTGACTTAGTACTATTTTACTTAGGTTGAGGACCCGTTTGGACAACCTTCATTACTTGCTTACTTTCCGAGTCATACTTTACCGCTACTTTATCATTGTGAGTTATAGCATTCCCTTTTTACATAAACATTCCCTTTAGCTCGGTAACGTTTAATCATTGGTTTTTGAACCGTGAACGCGAATCTTAGATATGGATCCATAGGGTTTGACATCCCCACTCGGGCTAGTCGCGCTAGCATTTAACGAGTGTTTAATACTTCGTATACATACGCACTTGCCAAGTGTACTTTCAGGGGGTATAAATGTTAAGTTAGTTACCAAGTGCCCACGGTTAACATATACTTTATCATACTGTTTTGAAACGCTCTTTGTAGCACTGAAATCTCGTGGCCTACCTTACATACTGTTATACTTAAACTATAGCTCACCAACCTTTGTGTTGACGTTTTTAAGCATGTTTTTCTCAGGTGCTTAAGGTTATTTGTTTCCGCTGTCGTGCTAGTCTTGCCGTAGACATCCGCTGCTCTAGTGTTATCACCGCATGAACTGTTTATCTTGCATTCAAACTTTAATACATTTGAAACTATGTTTTGTAATGACCTAAGGGTCACATACATTTATTCGTGCTTGCTATTCGTAGAAGCATACTATTGGTGTAAAACAATTGACGTCGGTTATGACGTCATCTTTTTTATCATGAATGCAACTTCTTTTATTACAGCATATAGTACTTAACCTTGTAATGATCCTGTTGTTGATGATTCGTACACGATGGTTTTGTACGGGGCATCACAAGTGGGGGAAATAATAAAACGGTTAAGTAGAAGAAAATCCTCAACCAACCGACCAAAGTTAATTATGGTCAATGGTGTTTTCGCCAAGGAAGCAAAGTATTGGGAGGATTACCAATTCTCCGATGAATCGGATCCCGACAAGGATTCCGATGATGTTATAGAAATTACCCCAACACAATTTAATAAGGCAAAAGAGAACAATAAGGGAAAGGGCATAAAAATAGAGAAATTTGATTCCAAACCCGATGAACTTTATATGTATCGTTAACACCCGTATTTCTTAAGTTGTGACAATAACCCGGGAACCTCTAAACCACTAGGTTTTTCTAAACCAATGTGGAAAACGACGGCTCGTATTAGGGGAACATCATATATCCCTAGAAACTTGGCAAAACTAACCAAAACCGAAGAAGAAGAAACGAGCGAGTCAGAATAAGATAGTTGTATTCGTGTGGTGTAATATATGTAATATAGTGTGCTTATGCTTTATGATATATGTAAAAATTGCTTGTATTAATAAGTATTTTTTATGAATCTAACTCTTGTCTATTTTACAGTATAAAAATACAAAATGGATAGACAACCCAATATTTTAAGAGACCTACCCTGAGACATGATTGATGAAATCTTGTCTAGAGTCGGTCAGAATTCCTCGGCACAACTATTTAAGGCGAGATCAGTTTGTAAGACATTCGAAGAACGTTCCAAGAATGCCTTGATTTATAAAAGGCTTTCGTTCGAAAGATGGGGGATATCACATTGGGAAATCCATAAGTTACGATGTGTTTACTTTGATGCATATATTGCGGGGAACCCAAATGCTATTTTACGCAACGGGTTAAGAAATTATTTTGACTCAATATGTGACGACCTGGAAATTTCTGACCAAATTTAAACTAAATCTTTATTTGATTTCGACACGATAAGCAAAGTTTGTAAAGTTGAATCTCAAAAAAATTTTTGAACTGTTCATATATGTACTTACCCTTTGACTATTCCTGACGGTTCACAAACAATTGTGTGTAAATAAAAATAGTAGATATATACATAATGCTTAAATATATAAAACATTATTAGAATAATCATAATTATCTATATGATATATGATGTAACCAACATACAAACATAATTATATAACAACATATAAAAAAAAAAATTAATAATAATAATAGTAATAATAATAAATATAGATATTAAATATTCAATATATGTTATGATAGAATATATTATAATATTAAAGTTAATTTAAATTTTAAATATAGTTTTTATAGTAATATTATTGGTATTACTTTCATTAATATTATTAATATTAATATTAATATTAACATCTGTATTATTAGTATTATTATATAAAATATATAGATATAAAATTTATAAATATAACGTGTTATATCTTAATTATTATATGTATTATTATTAGATATTATTATTATTACCATTATCTATAAAATTATTATTTTTATCAGTATTATTATTATTATAAAAATAATACAATTTATTATTATTATCATTAATAATATTATTATTATTAATATATATTATGTTTATAATTATTAAAATTAATATAATATATTTAAAATCTAATAATTTAGGGTAATCCTTATAAGTCCCCATCTGCTTTAAATTTTATTTCTCATTGTGATTCCATTTACGTCGATCTCACTTTGCATTACAAAACAATCAAGATAAATTCTTGTTTGCCACTTCAAACATTCGGACAATACAATATCTCTTTCTTCATGATATTTTCTTCATGAATTAAAGAAAAAAAAATTAAATAAATAAATAAAACCCACCTACCTCACCTCTCTTTCTGTATTTGTTTACCAACTCAAATACGCACACATTTACTAACTCACAAAACCATCTCTCTTTCTGCAATAGAAAACCACCTCACCATCCTCATAATCATCTCATTAGATTGCCTTACGGTTTCTGTCTTGATCGGGCAAACAAACCTTCACCAACTGCTAATATTATTCATTTCATTTGCTACTCTTTCTGTCTCTGGCTTAAATCGACACCAACCAAGAGCCAAACTCATAATTCAATCAAAACACCTTAACACCCATTTTTTCACTTCAGTTCCTTGATCGACCAAAACAGACTGCGATTGTAGCTACACACCATCTACGAATAATTTTGGATTATGGTATGTTTCTGTCTGATTACCAAGACAAAATCCAACTCAAAACAATCATCAAAACATTAATTAATGTCAAGTGTCCATGAATAAATGTATGTGAATAGAGTGGCTACTTTTATGCATATTTTCTTGGTCTTGGTCGACAATCTTTAAGCATTATTACCCCACATACCAATATATTAGACTAGTGGATTACAAAGAGATTACCTACTCAATAAAGAAAGGTGCAAGGACTAAAACAAATGAAGTAGTTGGTCCCATAATTAAATATGATGCCTACGCATCATATTACTTTTATGAATCATGGATAGCCTTGGAGGATGTTAAAGCCAATGACGTGAAGTTGAAGAGGATTAGAGAAAGGAAAAGATGAGATAGTGATAAATACGTAAATGATGATGAATAAGGTGATGAAAACGGTGATTATGTATTAAGATGATGATGATGTTGTTTCTCCATCAAAACTTTTCTTCTTGTGCCATTAATCGAACAACTGGATATTACTATTGTTGTCAGGTAACAAGGACAAGATGATGTATTAGTGAATGATTTTATATTGAACAGAATAACCATTATCAACCCACCTGCAAAACCCATGAATGTTTCAGTTTTCATTCGATGATCCTGTTTCTTTTCTGTTCCTTTCTATTTCGAACACCACTTACAATTAAAGGCTTACTATTTCCCTGTTTAGATCACCACCATTAAACAATGATTCCTCTTTTTCCTTTTAGCCGATGAAGATGATAAAGGAAAAGGGAGTTGTATGATGAACCAAAGACCCCATTTACTTTTTCTTTTGCTTCTGTTCGTGGACAACAAGAAAGTCGATCCCACTTGCACCTTATTTACTAATATGATATTATCAAAGTGGAAATTGAATTTTGAGCCGTGGAGAACCCTAAGATATTACAGTGTATTCCAATTATGTTTAGGGATGGATCGGTTCATTAATATTTTGGGGTGGGCCGATTGTTTATGGACCACTAGGGTTTCATATGGATTTGCATCTTGGGCTATTTTGGTATTGGATTTCCTTATATATTAAAAGGCGTATTATTATTAATGAAATGATGATGATTATAATTAATAATGATGTGATGATGTTTTGGTGATGAACTAGTAAATGAATGATGATGATACGGGTTAATGATAATGATAATATGATGATAGAAGTTTCGATGATGATGGTTGATATGATTATGATTTTGTGTGGGTTAAAATGTTAATAATTATGATGATAACTTGATAAAGATAGTGATGGTAGTACTAGATCAAGAACGATGACGATCGAGACGAAATGAATCGAAAAATAATAATGATTATGATATAATTATGATTATGTTATGACTATGATTCTGATATGATCATGATCATGAGATGATCACGATTATGATTATATATGATGGTATTAGGAATATGATCTTATGTGAACTATGAAGAAAAAGCAGCAGGCTTAGTTGAGTTAAAATGATTTAGGATAGTGATTATTTCAGAAAAGTAATGAACAGAAGAGTGGTTAGGGAGTTTAGGGTTTGAATGAGAGGTCACGGGTTCGAGCTCGGACGGAGGCAGTTTATTTTCCTTTTGGAGCTTTTCCTTCTAAGGTATTATTATTATTATTATTATTATTATTATTATTATTATTATTATTATTATTATTATTATTATTATTATTATTATTATTATTATTATTATTATTATTATCATTTTTATTACTAATATCATTATTTCTATTATCACTATTTTAAAAATGATTATTAGTTATTGTTATTATTATCGTTATAAAGATATTACAATTTTTCATTTATCAGTATTATTTTACCAAATAAATATTAGTTACATAAAAATATACCTAGTACATATAACCTCCCTCTACTTTTATAATAAGTATGATATATAAAATAAATATATATTTAAGCTATAAGTGGAACACATAAATCATTAAAATAACAGATATATCACCGATAATAATATATAAAGTTGTTCGATTTTCGTTACATATGTTAATATATATACATGATATAGGTTCGTGAATCCAAGGCCAAACCCTGCATTGTTCAATTTAGTCATATGTATTTTTACTACAAAATACAGTATGGTGAGTTTCATTATTCCCTTTTTATATATATTTTTGGGCTGAGAATACATGCAAATGCTTTTTTAACTGTTTTACAATATTTATATGCGTGAGTTTCATTTGTCTTTTTACCCTATATATTTTTGGGCTGAGAATACATGCGCAACTTTTATAAATGCTTTACGAAATAGACACAAGTAATCTAAATTACATACTATGGTTGGATTATCTAATCGAATATGCCCCTTTTTATTAAGTCTGGTAATCTAAGAATTAGGGAACAGACACCCTAATTGACACGAACTCTAAAGATAGATCTATTGGGCCCAACAAGCCCCATCCAAAGTACAGGATGCTTTAGTACTTCGAAATTTATATCATGTCCGAAGGAGGATCCCGGAATGATGGGGATATTCTTATATGTATATTGTGAATGTCGGTAACCAGGTGCTCAATCCATATGAATGATATTTTTGTCTCTATGCGTGGGACGTATGTTTATGAGAAATGGAAATATGAAATCTTGTGGTCTATTAAAATTATAAAATGATTATTTATGTTAAACTAATGAACTCACCAACCTTTTGGTTGACACTTGAAAGCATGTTTATTCTCAGGTATGAAATAAATCTTCCGCTGTGCATTTGCTCATTGTAAAGAAATTATTTGGAGTCGATCATCGCAATGGAACCAGATGTTGGTGACTTCATCCAGACAGATTAGGACGGGGTTTTACATGTGGTATCAAAGTGGTGGTCTTAGCGAACCAGGTCTTGCATTAGTGTGTCTAACTATTAGATGTTAGGATGCATTAATGAGTCTGGACTTTGACCTAATAATTGTTAGGATAAATTAATAAGTCTAGACTTGAACCTGGTCTGCATGTTAAAAAGTTTTGCTTATCGTTCTTGGTCAAAAAATATCTACCTATTGTTTTCAGTCTCGACACGTTTTATTGCAATTATTGCATAGATGGTATACAGACAAATTCATATCCAATCACATTAAATCTTGTCTGATACGTTTCCTTAATTCCCTCTGTAATCTACGGGATCTTCTGTACTATATACAGGTATTCTATGTAATTAGAATATCATCCGATATCCGAAAATCATTTCATATCGAAAACACTTTATCTAACCGTAAAATACGGAACTCGCAACTAGTTCAAATTCTCCGGATTCCGACAGCCATTCCGATATGGATACACACTTGAGCTCCAAAAGCAGCATCACCAGAATGAATCAACCAATCAGCCATCCTCAATTCATCTGATGGGTTCGTAATCCATTAAATCAATGGAGACGCGAAGAAGGCAATCCTTTCCATCAACCAAATTCACCTCTTGACGAAGAACCTGAAGCACTTACCGGTGAACCTGTTCGTAATACCATTTTCTCTCTCATTTCCAGAACATCTCATCACGATTATATACTATCTCAAATTCTAGACCTTATTCATTCGATCGTCCGAACTGACAATCATCCCGGTGTATTAGAAGAAATCAATGAGCTTCGCGCTCGAGTTGTAGTCTTGGAAAATATGGTGCAAAACGTACCAGCTTCAGCAACATCATCGGCACCAACAGTACCACCAACATCAACAACGGTACCACCATCAGTAACATCAACGGTATCATCACCACCGCCAACAGCAACATCTGCATCACACGTCTCGACATCACAATCTATACCTCAAACATCAACATCATACGCACCATAGATACCAAGGAGTACCAACAACAATGAACGATAAAGTATTGATCCATCACTTCATTGAAGAAATATTCTGCGGAGAATATGTGGTTCCTAATAGTTTTAGAGATTACTTATTCTAGCTCAAACCGAAAATCATATGAGTTTAATATCATATTAACTCATTAAATCCATGATCACATCTGAAGAAAATATATATGTAAGTATATTTTCATAAAGATTGTAATTAAAAATTCTTTTGTACAAACTGTTAATGGTGAAAATATTTTAACGGGTAGGTAATACCCTAGGAATATTTAGATTTCACAATAAATTACACTGTACATTCTTCGAACCTGATTCAATGGTCAATTACCATCCTACTTACATCCACAGATATACGAATATGATTCACCACAGAATAACCATATTCATCCAATTTCATATTTGGATTTTGATTTATCAAAAATCAAGTGGCATAATGAAGGAAACATTTGACAAAATAAAATTTGTTAGAAAAAAACAAATTAACTATGAGAAATTTTGTTAAGAATCCACGCTAACTGTTACGAGCTAATTGTTCCCAGCTAACTAATTACACTTTATTTATCGCAATTTACATTCTCGCCATTTTATTTATCGTCATTTAATTTCTGTTATTTACTTTACGCACTTTATTTATCGTTATTTAATTCCTGTTATTTATTTTTACGCACTTTAAATATCGGGACACGTATACAAGGTTTTGACATATCATATCGACGCATCTATATATATTATTTAGAATAACCATAGACACTCTATATGCTGTAATGATCGAGTTCGCTATACAGGGTTGAGGTTGATTCTACAATAATATATATAGTTTGAGTTGTAATTGAGTCTGAGACATGTACACGGGTCACGATACATATTAATTGTCACGACCCTACTTTTTCCGTTATCTTTTTCCGTTAATTATTTAACGACCGTTAACTGTTAGTGTGCCACGTCATTTCTATAACCTATATTATTATTTTTGTAATAATATATATATAATAATTATTATGTGTTATGTGAATATATGTATTCATATTTTAATTTATACGTTTCTACGTTCCGCGGATTTCCATCCGGCGAATCTTTTCGGTTTTTAAACCAACGGTCGAGCTTTCGGGATTTTTAAATCATAAATATTTTAAATATGATATTTTATGATCATATTATTATTAGGTGTGTTTATATTTATTTTTCGTCGCGCGTTCGTTATCCTTCCGGATTTTTAATCGCGTAAGCGTGTTTTCGCGTTTCGGGCTTCGTTCGGGATTTCGGGCCACAAGGAAATTAACTTTTAACAAAATTGGACCCATGGGGCCCACCCCCATGCAAATTCGGCCGAAGCCAAGGGGGGGAGGGGGTTACTTCTCCTTGTTTTCTTTTTTTTTTGAGATTTCATCTTATCACTTTCCAATTTATCAAAAACCTAAATTAATTTTGCTCTCCTCCCTCTTTCCTTCTTCCTTGGGCGACGCCACCACCAACACCATTCATCATCATCCATCAACAATATATTACTTGGATCATTAAATCGTTCACATAATCGGTTTCCTCTCGTCTTTCTCTACGCGACTACGTTGATCGTTTCTCGATTAGGGTATAAACCCTAACCCTAGAATCTTCTATTTTTCATTTATATTTCTGTATTTTGAGTTTATATTATTAGTATGATGTATATTAGTTGTTGTAATGTTGTTTGGATGCATAGAATTACTCGTTTGTACATGTTTTCGGTTTGTAAATTTTGGACAGCAGTTTGATTCGTATATTCTGACTTTGTAACTGATATGAATGTTAAAATAAAGTACATAAATGAGTTCCTCTCATCAAGGCATTAATTTTAGACTCCGGATTCATGTCGTTTCGATTCCCGGAGCCCTAGATATGCTTAATTTGGTTTTTGTTAAAGATTGAAAGGTGTTCTTGGCATGAACAAGGTTGGGTCCGACTTTGTGACCATCTTTGGTGTCTTTAGGGTGTGTTATTTGGTTAGGACTGATGGTGGGACGAATTTTTATGTTCGGGTTACCTAAATCCGAGCCACGGTTCACCCGTTGTGCCCGAATTACCGTTTTGAGTAAATTGATTTCCCAAATGTTGTCATGGCTGATATCCACGACCTAGGGACTGTTCTTGGAGTGTTCTTGAGTTCATAATTGTGTCGGGTGGTTTGAGTAGGTGAAGTTGCATATGTGGCTTGCCCGAAACCGACACCCGGGGCTCAAGATACGACCCGACGAACTTTTAAACTTAAAACTTATGGTTCATGATTAAACTTATGTTAAAATTAATGGATTTCATTATTAATCAATTACTTATGATAAAAGAACTAATTATTATTATTTAAAACTTGTGATATAAATATTTATTATATCATTTAATTATTAATTATAATTTAATTAACATTTTAATTAAACTTATGATTAGTAATACTTTTATTATTAAAGGAAAATACTTATGATAAGTATTAAATTTGTTTTTGTGAAATTATTAAAAGACTTATAATAAATATTAAATAATTATTTAATTATTATAAGACTTAATTATTATTTAATTATTAAATACTTATGATTTAATAATTTTAATTAGAAACTTATGATATGATTAATAATTCATTATTAATTAATAATACTTATGATATGATTTAAAATTTATTATAAATTTATAATATTTATATTATGATTAATATTTAATTAATTAATTAAATACTTATGTTATACTAATTATAACATTTCAACTTATATTAACTTTAATAATTCATTTTATTTAATTAAACTTATGTTAAGACATTATTATACACTTTTGACTTTAAATAACATTATAACCTATGTTATTATTATAACTTACACTTTTAAAATTAATGTTGACTATGTTTGACCAAGGTTGACTTTTGAGTTGACTTTCGGTTGACTTTGACTTTCAGTTGACTTCTGTTGACTTTCTAAATAAGGAAACTTTCCTAACTTCAAAACTTTCTAAAAATAGAACTTTCTAAATTTGGAAACTTTCCAAAAATAGAAACTTTCCAAAAATAGAAACTTTCCTAAAATAGAAAACTTTCCAAAAATGGAAACCTGCTAAAAATAGAAACTTTCTAAAAATAGAAAGTGTGTGTCCTTATGCTGTTCCAATCAAACCGATGCTTGCTGAGTAATGTTCTATGCCTACTTGCAACCTGTACAATAGCTATCATACTAAGACTTGGCCTAAGTTAGTTATTTATTTCGACCTGCTTTATTTATAGGTCGGCGTTGTGATCTTTCTTGATCACATTACTTTACTTGCTGTTCGCTTGTTTGTGAGATTTCTTCAGTTGCTATTTAAGGTGAGTTATAGTCCCGTTTTTACATACTTTTCAAAGTATATTTTTGGGATGTGATTACATGCAGATTTTTATTTACGTTTAGACACAAGTAACAGTTAAATTTAATTATTCATTGTGAGTTGGACAAAAATATTCCCTAGTCTGGTAACTGTAATCACTGGTTTCTACTGGTGAACGCGAATCCTATGGATAGATCTATCGGGTTTGACAACCCCATTTCGAGCTAGTCGCGCTAGCAATTTATAATCGGAATGTTTAGTACTTCGTAATTTGTTGTAGATACACTGTCCAAGTGTATATTTTTATTGTGTTTGGCAAGGGTAAATAAAGGGTTAAGTGGTTACCAGGTGGCTCATTGATAATGGAATAATGTTTAATGTTTTCTAACATATTTTTTTAAATCTTGTGGTCTAAAGTTTACTTGTTTATTTAAACCTATAATTCACTCAACCTTTGTGTTGACAGTTTACTTGCATGTTTTCACAGGTACTTGAGTTATTTGATGCTTCCGCTGTCGTTAGAAGAGTCTGCATGCATTTGGGCAGATTTTATGAAACTATTAATGAAACTTAAGTTTGCATTCTATTTTGAATAATTTAAATTGTGGGTTTGTTGGCAATGTTTTGTGTCAACTTTTGGTTCATTACTATGGTTGGTTGATTTAAACTACTTAATTGGGTTTGTTTCCTTTTTGGGCAACATTTTGAAATAAAAGAATGCAACTTTGTTTATTTAATTCATTTAAGTCCGATCAAGCTGTGGGACCAACTGACGGATCCGTTAAGTGTTTTGACGGGGTCGTCACATTAATTAATTCGAATATTATATATTAAACTATATATGAATTATTGGAATGTTAACTGTGGACTATCGACTGTGGACTAATAACACTGAACAATTAAAATGAATTAAAATATTGATTATAACATATGAAACTAAACATTTCTTCAAGTTTGCCACTTGATTTCATCTTAAACCTCGTTTGTATCTTGAAGATAACAATCTGCGTTCAAACCTTTCATGATTCTTGAAAACACCTCAATTGAGAGGATGAACCAACCGCACTTCATCTACGGAAGAAATGATTGATGCATATAGTTATGCATCTAAAAAAAAATACTCGAAAACTGAATAAACGTTTAACACGTAGTTGTGCTAATTCCTTTAGTGTTATTATTACCCAAAATAACTTGGTAATTCCTTTCAAAGTAGCAAATTTTGTCACAGCTCCAGCAAATCAACTTTGAATTTTCGTTCGAAACAACCTTATTATCACCTTGATTTATATGTATGCTCTTTTATTGTTACTGGGGAACCTTTTATATTCCACCATATTACCGTCAGCGTTTAATCATCTAAAAACACAATTCTCTTGAAATCACCTCGGATCGATAACCAATAATTCATATATGGTAGCAGTAAATGTAGAGGAAATCGGCAATCAGTACTTTGAAAACTCACAGCATATCTACATCAACAGTTATATGTATAACATTTATCTCTTATAATAATGACCTTCCATTCTAAAATTTTGAAAAGCACCCAGCCTACGAATTAATACATTGAACTTTGAAAAAGCTGAATGAAGCAGCAGAAACTGTAGATAACCGTAAATGACCTTAATCGTCGAAAGTTTGATGATAGAGAATAATACGTTGGAAAAGCTCAGAAAAATTGGAATTGGAAAACAAATTGAGCTAACCACAGGAGACCAAGGACAAATACAAGGACTAAACCCTATATTCAAAGAATCCAGGTAATTCTGGATCCGATGAAATCGTTAGAGAATATCTTGCTCCGAAGTCATGTTAAAAATCTTGCGGAAAATCTTTCTTCATCAACCACCGAACTTAGAAATTCCAAAATATCATCATAAATATCTTCGATATTTCTGAGGATATTTTCATAAATATTCTCGTCCGAAATTATATATCTCTTCCTGCTATCTGTAATACATTATACTGAAATTTCTGTAAAATCTAAGTATAAACTATGAATGGATTCTGAAGTAGTGTTGGGAACTGAAGCATGAGTTAGTATAATATAATGACACTTGATCAACGTGATTATATTACAGTAAGTCATGCTTAGTTTCTAATGGGACGTGATGATTCACATATCATAATGTCATCACGCGTCATGTTACATAACTCTTTCATTCTACTTAACTTCTGAACATATCAAGAAAATCTATTCTTGATGGTTCTATCTTCCGTGATGTTGATAAATTTGAAAATCAATCGTACTATCACGTTCCTTCCTGCTTAGAACATTATAATCATTCGAAACTCTATATCTACGAATTCTGTACCATTATTCGCTTGACTTAAAGTGGGAAAAGAAGACAAGAGCATGAAACTCCGAAATATAAAGGAAAATATAAAGCCGATCACAAACACAGAAATCACAAACCGTGTATATCAATGTGTATAGCAACATAAAGACACGGGAGAATTAAAAATATTATAACCCCAAGGTAATCATAAAAGTAAACAGATTCCTCTGGTGATAAATGAAAGAGAAAAATGACCGAAGCGATAGTCAGGAAAATACAAAGTATTAGTACTGGATTCTGCAATTCCAGAATCTTTTAGAAGTATGAATTGAGTAAAGGAACGTTGAAAAGAATGGAAAGGAAGAGGTAAATTTATAATGGAAACATCCGACAAAGCAATCGAGGCAGATGACCGCATTTAATTAAAGAGATCTTAATTTCCTTAATCACTGACGAATCAAATCTAATTTAGATTTCGAAGATTTCCTTAATCACTTAAATTCCGGAATTCAAACGCGACTACGTCAAAAGTAAAGGCGAATATCTATTACCTTATCGCAATCTTTTGTGATAGTTTCACTCGTACGCTTCAAATAATCGAATCGTCTTATCCATATTACTCAATGATGATAAAATTCTATCTTATCAATTCATATTCGTCATAAAAACATTTTTATTGTTAGCCATGACGACCTCACTCAAATTTCGAGATGAAATTTCTTTAACGGGTAGGTACTGTGACGACCTGGAAATTTCCGACCAAATTTAAACTTAATCTTTATTTGATTTCGACACGATAAGCAAAGTTTGTAAAGTTGAATCTCAAAAAAAAATTTGAACTGCTCATATATGTAATTACCCTTTGACTATTCCTGACGGTTCACGAACAATTGTGTGTAAATAAAAATAGTAGATATATACATAATGCTTAAATATATAAAACATTATTAGAATAATCATAATTATCTATATGATATATGATGTAACCAACATATAAACATAATTATATAACAACATATAAAAAACAAAATAATAATAATAATAATAATAATAATAATAATAATAATAATAATAATAATAATAATAATAATAATAATAATAATAATAATAATAATAATAATAATAGTAATAATAATAAATATAGATATTAAATATTAAATATATGTTATGATAGAATATATTATAATATTAAAGTTAATTTAAATTTTAAATATAGTTTTTATAGTAATATTATTGGTATTACTTTCATTAATATTATTCATATTAGTAGTAATATTAACATCTGTATTATTAGTATTATTATATAAAATATATAGATATAAAATTTATAAATATAACTTGTTATATCTTAATTATTATATGTATTATTATTAGATATTATTATTATTACCATTATCTATAAAAATTATTATTTTTATCAGTATTATTATTATTATAAAAATAATACAATTTATTATTATTATCATTAATAATATTATTATTATTAATATATATTATGTTTATAATTATTAATTAATATAATATATTTAAAATCTAATAATTTAGGGTAATCCTTATAAGTCCCCATCTGCTTTAAATTTTATTTGTCATTGTGATTCCATTTACGTCGATCTCACTTTGTACTACAAAACAATCAAGATAAATTCTTGTTTGCCACTTCAAACATTCGAACAATACAATATCTCTTTCTTCATGATATTTTCTTCATGAATTAAAGAAAAAAAAAATAATAAATAAATAAAACCCACCTACCTCACCTCTCCTTCTGTATTTGTTTACCAACTCAAACACGCACACATTTACTAACTCACAAAACCATCTATCTTTCTGCAATAGTAAACCACCTCACCATCCTCATAATCATCTCATTAGATTGCCTTACGGTTTCTGTCTTGATCGGGCAAACAAACCTTCACCAACTGCTAATATTATTCATTTCATTTGCTACTCTTTCTGTCTCTGGCTTAAATCGACACCAACCAAGAGCCAAACTCATAATTCAATCAAAACACCTTAACACCTATTTGTCCACTTTAGTTCCTTGATCGACCAAAACAGACTACGATTGTAGCTACACACCATCTACGAATAATTTTGGATTATGGTATGTTTCTGTCTGATTACCAAGACAAAATCCAACTCAAAACAATCATCAAAACATTAATTAATGTCAAGTGTTCATGAATAAATGTATGCGAATAGAGTGGCTACTTTTATGCATATTTTCTTGGTCTTGGTCAACAATCTTTAAGCATTATTAGCCCACATACCAATATATTAGACTAGTGGATTACAAAGAGATTACCTACTCAATAAAGAAAGGTGCAAGGACTAAAACAAATGAAGTAGTTGGACCCATAATTAAATATGATGCCTACGCATCATATTACTTTTATGAATCATGGTGAGCCTTGGAGGATGTTAAAGCCAATGACGTGAAGTTGAAGAGGATTAGAGAAAGGAAAAGATGAGATAGTGATATACACGTAAATGATGATGAATAAGGTGATGAAAACGGTGATTATGTATTAAGATGATGATGATGTTGTTTCTCCATCAAAACTTTTCTTCTTGTGCCATTAATCGAACAGCTGTATATTACTATTGTTGTCAGGTAACGAGGACAAGATGATGTATTAGTGAACGATTTTATATTGAACAGAATAACCATTATCAACCCACCTGCAAAACCCATGAATGTTTCAGTTTTCATTTGATGATCCCGTTTCTTTTCTGTTCCTTTCTATTTCGAACACCACTTACAGTTAAAGGCTTACTATTTCCCTGTTTAGATCACCACCATTAAACAATGATTCCTCTTTTTCCTTTTAGCCGATGATGATTATAAAGGAAAAGGGAGTTGTATGATGAACCAAAGACCCCATTTACTTTTTCTTTTGCTTCTGTTCGTGGACAACAAGAAAGTCGATCCCACTTGCACCTTATTTACTAATATGATATTATCAAAGTGGAAATTGACTTTTGAGACGTGGAGAACCCTAAGATATTACAGCGTATTCCAATTATGTTTAGGGATGGATCGGTTCATCAATATGTTGGGGTGGGCCGATTGTTTATGGACCACTAGGGTTTCATATGGATTTACATCTTGGGCTATTTTGGTATTGGATTTCCTTATATATTAAAAGGCGTATTATTATTAATGAAATGATGATGATTATAATTAATAATGATGTGATGATGTTTTGGTGATGAACTAGTAAATGAATGATGATGATACGGGTTAATGATAATGATAATATGATGATAGAAGTTTCGATGATGATGGTTGATATGATTATGATTTTGTGTGGGTTAAAATGTTAATAATTATGATGATAACTTGATAAAGATAGTGATGGTAGTACTAGATTAAGAACGATGACGATCGAGACGAAATGAATCGAAAAATGATAATGATTATGATATAATTATGATTATGTTATGACTATGATTCTGATATGATCATGATCATGAGATGATCATGATTATGATTATATATGATGGTATTAGGAATATGATCTTATGTGAACTATGAAGAAAAACCAGCAGGCGTAGTTGAGTTAAAATGATTTAGGATAGTGATTATTTCAGAAAAGTAATGAACAGAAGAGTGGTTAGGGAGTTTAGGGTTTGAATGAGAGGTCACGGGTTCGAGCTCGGACGGAGGCAGTTTATTTTCCTTTTGGAGCTTTTCCTTCTAAGGTATTATTATTATTATTATTATTATTATTATTATTATTATTATTATTATTATTATTATTATTATTATTATTATTATTATTATTATTATTATTATTATTATTATTATTATTATTATTATTATTATTATTATCATTTTTATTACTAATATCATTATTTCTATTATCACTATTTTTAAAATGATTATTAGTTATTGTTATTATTATCGTTATAAAGATATTACAATTTTTCATTTATCAGTATTATTTTACCAAATAAATATTAGTTACATAAAAATATACCAAGTACATATAACCTCCCTCTACTTTTATAATAAGTATGATATATAAAATAAATATATATTTAAGCTATAAATGGAACACATAAATCATTAAAATAACAGATATATCACCGATAATAATATATAAAGTTGTTCGATTTTCGTTACATATGTTAATATATATACATGATATAGGTTCGTGAATCCAAGGCCAAACCCTGCATTGTTCAATTTAGTCATATATATTTTTACTACAAAAAACAGTATGGTGAGTTTCATTATTCCCTTTTTATATATATTTTTGGGCTGAGAATAAATGCAAATGCTTTATTAACTGTTTTACAATATTTATATGCGTGAGTTTCATTTGCCTTTTTACCCTATATATTTTTGGGCTGAGAATACATGCGCAACTTTTATAATGCTTTACGAAATAGACACAAGTAATCGAAATTACATTCTATGGTTGGATTATCTCATCGAATATGCCCCTTTTTATTAAGTCTGGTAATCTAAGAATTAGGGAACAGACACCCTAATTGACGCGAACTCTAAAGATAGATCTATTGGGCCCAACAAGCCCCATCCAAAGTACCGGATGCTTTAGTACTTTGAAATTTATATCATGTCTGAAGGAGGATCCCGAAATGATGGGATATTCTTATATGTATATTGTGAATGTCGGTTACCAGGTGCTCAATCCATATGAATGATATTTTTGTCTCTATGCATGGGACGTATGTTTATGAGAAATGGAAATATGAAATCTTGTGGTCTATTAAAATTATAAAATGATTATTTATGTTAAACTAATGAACTCACCAACCTTTTGGTTGACACTTGAAAGCATGTTTATTCTCAGGTATGAAAGAAATCTTCCGCTGTGCATTTGCTCATTGTAAAGACATTATTTGGAGTCGATCATCGCAATGGAACCAGATGTTGGTGACTTCGTCTAGACGGATTAGGACGGGGTTTGACACAATATATCCGAGTATAGGACTTCGTGATTTAGAAAAAGCGGCTAACATGCAACATAAAGACGCATGTTATGCTTACGGGTTAGTAATGTTCGCTTCTCACCAAAGTGAGAACAAGAACATCGGGCTACAACTATTAAACAAAATGTTCCCACAAGTGACGGAGTTGGTAATTGGGGTAAGAAATGAGGTTTTTAGGTTATTACGAGACTGTTGGTCATTACGTAACCTTCATCCTTTTGATGACGTTACAACACATTGTCTTACTATCGGTCACAATGGTTATGTTCCACAAAACCAAGGATCAGAAGTGGTATTAGTAAAACCAGAATGCATGACTTGTTTCTGGAAGTATGAATTACGTGTCTTTATTGCCTTTGCTGAACGCCTTATTTATTAACTAGAATTATCTTCGCAACTACTTTGTATCAAAGTTTTATGTGCTATATTTCATGCTATATGTAAAAAAAAGCGGTATTGTAAGTTTGCAAGTTATTGTATAAAGGTTTGAATATGATATTTTTTTTTTGTGATTAGTTTTTAATATGGAATTGTAGTAGTTGAAATGGTATGTTAGCTACTAAGTATGAACTTAACGGGTAGGTACTACCCGAATTAAAGAGTATAAAATGCTAATATGAAGAAAGAGCTTTTATAAATAAGTTCATATTACGCTATGAAATACTATTGACTACTCTTGATATTCTATATGATTAACTCGTTTCATTTGACTATTTTGAAGGAAATGGCACCGACTACTTGACACACCTTGAATATGAGCGAAGAGGAATTTCGTGCCTTTCTTTCTTCAAACATAGTCGCAGTACAGGCTGCGCTACATACCAACAATAACCTTGGATCTAGCAGTACAGGAAATCGTGTAGGATGCACCTACAAAGAATTCACTGCTTGCAAACCTTTGGAATTTGATGGAACCGAAGGACCGATCGGATTGAAACGGTGGACCGAGAAGGTCGAATCGGTGTTTGCCATAAGTAAGTGTACTGAAGAGGACAAAGTGAAGTATGCTACGCATACCTTCACAGGTTCTGCATTAACATGATGGAATACCTATCTAGAGCAAGTGGGACAAGATGATGCTTACGCACTATCGTGGTCAGCATTCAAGCACTTGATGAACGAGAAGTACCGTCCCAGAACCGAGGTCAATAAGCTCAAGACAGAACTTAGAGGGTTACGAACCCAAGGATTTAATATTACCACGTACAAAAAACGATTCACAGAATTATGCCTATTGTGTCCGGGAGCGTTCGAAGATGAGGAAGAGAAGATCGACGCGTTTGTGAAAGGATTACCGTAAAGAATCCAAGAAGATATAAGTTCACACGAGCCCACCTCCATATAACAGGCATGTAGAATGGCTCACAAACTAGTGAACCAGATTGAAGAAAGAATTAAAGAACAGACTGCTGAAGAGGCCAATGTGAAGCAAGTCAAAAGAAAGTGGGAGGAAAACGGTGATAAGAATCACCAATACAACAACAACAGAAATTACAACAATAATCGCAACAACTATCCCAACAATCGCAACATCAATCGCAACTGCAACAAACGGCCCAACAACAACAACAACAACAACAACAACAACAACAATAACAACAACAACAACAACAACAACAACAACAACAACAACAACAACAACAACAACAACAGCAACAACAACAGCAACTACAACAATCATCCCAAAAACAATAATAACCGCAACAACAACAACAATCAGAAGCAGCTATGCCAAAGGTGTGAAAAGTATCACTCGGGGTTCTGCACCAAATTTTGCAACAAGTGTAAAAGAAATGGTCATAGCGCGGAAAAGTGTGAGGTCTACAGACCAGGGGTTAACAGAACGAAAGGAACAAATGGTGTCGGAACGAGTAATGGCGGAGCAAGTAGTGTCGGAGCAAGTTATGCCAATGTAGTTTGTTATAAATGTGGAAAACCGGGCCACATTATTAGAAATTGCCCAAACCAGGAGAACACGCATGGACAAGGCCGCGAAAGAGTTTTCAATATTAATGCGGAAGAGGCATAGGAAGACCCGGAGCTTGTTACGGGTACGTTTCTTATTGACAATAAATCTGCTTACGTTTTATTTGATTCGGGTGCGGATAAAAGCTATATGAGTAGAGATTTTTATGCTAAATTAAGTTGTCCATTGACACCTTTGGATAGTAAATTTTTACTCGAATTAGCAAATGGTAAATTAATTTCAGCAGATAATATATGTCGGAATCGAGAAATTAAACTGGTTAGCGAAACATTTAAGATTGACTTGATACCAGTAGAGTTAGGGAGTTTTGATGTGATAATTGGTATGAACTGGTTGAAAGAAGTGAAAGCAGAGATCGTTTGTTACAAAAATGCAATTCGCATTATACGAGAAAAAGGAAAACCCTTAATGGTGTATGGAGAAAAGGGCAACACGAAGCTACATCTTATTAGTAATTTGAAGGCACAAAAACTAATAAGAAAAGGTTGCTATGCTGTTCTAGCACACGTTGAGAAAGTACAAACTGAAGAAAAGAGCATCAATGATGTTCCCGTCGCAAAAGAATTTCCCGATGTATTTTCGAAAGAATTACCGGGATTACCCCACATCGATCCGTTGAATTTCAAATAGATCTTGTACCAGGAGCTGCACCAATAGCTCGTGCTCCTTACAGACTCGCACCCAGCGAGATGAAAGAACTGCAAAGCCAATCACAAGAACTTTTAGAGCGTGGTTTCATTCGACCAAGCACATCACCGTGGGGAGCTCCTGCTTTGTTTATCAAGAAGAAAGATGGTACATTCAAGTTGTGTATCGACTACCGAGAGTTGAACAAACTTACCATCAAGAACCGCTACCCACTACCGAGAATCGACGACTTATTTGATCAACTACAAGGCTCGTCTGTTTATTCGAAGATCGATTTACGTTCTGGATATCATCAAATGCGGGTGAAGGAGGATGATATTCCAAAGACTGCTTTTAGGACGCGTTACGGTCATTGCGAGTTTATGGTTATGCCATTTGGATTGACTAACGCACCAGCTGTGTTCATGGACCTCATGAACCGAGTGTGTGGGCCATATCTTGACAAATTTGTCATTGTTTTCATCGATGACATACTTATTTACTCGAAGAATGATCAAGAGCACGAAGAACATTTGAGAAAAGTGCTAGAGTTGCTGAGAAAAGAAAAACTGTACGCTAAGTTTTCAAAGTGTGCATTTTGGTTGGAAGAAGTTAAATTCCTCGGTCACATAGTGAACAAAGAAGGTATTCAGGTGGATCCAGCAAAGATCAAAACCGTTGAAAACTGGGAAACCCCGAAAACTCCGAAACACATACGCCAGTTTTTAGGACTAGCGGGTTACTACAGAAGGTTCATCCAAGACTTTTCCAGAATAGCAAAACCCTTGACTGTATTAACGCATAAAGGGAAGAAATTTGAATGGAAAGATGAACAAGAGAAAGCGTTTCAATTGTTAAAGAAAAAGTTAACTACGGCACCTATATTGTCATTACCTGAAGGGAATGATGATTTTGTGATATATTGTGAAGTCTCAAAGCAAGGTCTCGGTTGTGTATTAATGCAACAAATGAAAGTAATTGCTTATGCGTCTAGACAATTGAAGATTCACGAACAGAATTATACGACGCATGATTTGGAAGTAGGCGCGGTTGTTTTTGCATTAAAGACTTGGAGGCACTACTTATATGGGGTCAAAAGTATTATATATACCGACCACAAAAGTCTTCAACACATATTTAATCAGAAACAACTGAATATGAGGCAGCGTAGGTGGATTGAATTGTTGAATGATTACGACTTTGAGATTCGTTACCACCCGGGGAAGGCAAATGTGGTAGCCGACGCCTTGAGCAGGAAGGACAGAGAACCCATTCGAGTAAAATCTATGAATATAATGATTCACAATAACCTTACTACTCAAATAAAGGAGGCACAACTAGGAGTTTTAAAAGAGGGAAATTTAAAGGATGAAATACCCAAAGGATCGGAGAAGCATCTTAATATTCGGGAAGACGGAACCTAGTATAGGGCTGAAAGGATTTGGGTACCAAAATTTGGAAATATGAGAGAAATGGTAGTTAGAGAAGCTCATAAAACTAGATACTCAATACATCCTGGAACGGGGAAGATGTACAAGGATCTCAAGAAATATTTTTGGTGGCCGGGTATGAAAGCCGATGTTGCTAAATACGTAGGAGAATGTTTGACATGTTCTAAGGTCAAAGTTGAGCATCAGAAACCATCAGGTCTACTTCAACAACCCAAAATCCCGGAATGGAAATGGGAAAACATTAACATGGATTTCATCACTAAATTGCCAAGGACTGCAAGTGGTTTTGATACTATTTGGGTAATAGTTGATCGTCTCACCAAATCAGCACACTTCCTGCCAATAAGATAAGATGACAAGATGGAGAAGTTAGCACGACTGTATTTGAAGGAAGTCGTCTCCAGACACGGAATACCAATCTCTATTATATCTGATAGGGATGACAGATTTATTTCAAGATTCTGGCAGACATTACAGCAAGCATTAGGAACTCGTCTAGACATGAGTACTGCCTATCATCCACAAACTGATGGGCAGAGTGAAATGACGATACAAACGCTTGAAGACATGCTACGAGCATGTGTTATTGATTTCAGAAACAGTTGGGATCGACATCTACCGTTAGCAGAATTTTCCTACAACAACAGCTACCATTCAAGCATTGAGATGGCGCCATTTGAAGCACTTTATGGTAGAAAGTGCACGTCTCCAATTTGTTGGAGTGAAGTGCGGGATATACAGATTACGGGTCCAGAGATAATACAAGAAACTACCGAGAAGATCATCCAAATTCAACAACGGTTGAAAACCGCCCAAAGTCGACAAAAGAGCTACGCCGACATTAAAAGAAAAGATATAGAATTTGAAATTGGAGAGATGGTCATGCTTAAGGTTGCACCTTGGAAAGGCGTTGTTCGATTTGGTAAACGAGGTAAATTAAATCCAAGGTATATTGGACCATTCAAGATTATGGATCGTGTCGGACCAGTAGCTTACCGAATTGAGTTACCTCAACAACTCGCGGCTGTACATAACACTTTCCACGTTTCGAATTTGAAGAAATGTTTTGCTAAAGAAGATCTCACTATTCCGTTAGACGAAATCCAAATCAACGAAAAACTTCAATTCATCGAAGAACCCGTCGAAATAATGGATCGTGAGGTTAAAAGACTTAAACAAAACAAGATACCAATTGTTAAGGTTCGATGGAATACTCGTAGAGGACCTGAGTTCACCTGGGAACAAGAAGATCAGATGAAGAAGAAATACCCGCACTTATTTCCAGAAGATACGTCAACACTTGCAACTGCTTAAAATTTCGGGACGAAATTTATTTAACGGGTAGGTACTGTAGTGACCCGAACTTTTCCATGTTTATATATATAGTAAATGAAATTGTTATTTACATGATTAAGTGTTTCTAACATATTAAGCAATCAAACTTGTTAAGACTTGATTAATTGAAATAGGTTTCATATAGACAATTGACCACCCAAGTTGACCGGTGATTCACGAACGTTAAAACTTGTAAAAACTATATGATGACATATATATGGTTATATATATATTTAACATGATATTATGATAAGTAAACATATCATTAAGTATATTAATAATGAACTACATATGTAAAAACAAGACTACTAACTTAATGATTTTGAAACGAGACATATATGTAACGATTATCGTTGTAACGACATTTAATGTATATATATCATAGTAAGAGATATTCGTACATCATAATATCATGATAATATAATAATTTAAAATCTCATTTGATATTATAAACATTGGGTTAACAACATTTAACAAGATCGTTAACCTAAAGGTTTCAAAACAACACTTACATGTAACGACTAACGATGACTTAACGACTCAGTTAAAATGTATATACATGTAGTGTTTTAATATGTATTCATACACTTTTGAAAGACTTCAAGACACTTATCAAAATACTTCTACTTAACAAAAATGCTTACAATTACATCCTCGTTCAGTTTCATCAACAATTCTACTCGTATGCACCCGTATTCGTACTCGTACAATACACAGCTTTTAGATGTATGTACTATTGGTATATATACTCCAATGATTAGCTCTTAGCAGCCCATGTGAGTCACCTAACACATGTGGGAAGTATCATTTGGCAACTAGCATAAAATATCTCATAAAATTACAAAAATATGAGTAATCATTCATGACTAATTTACATGAAAACAAAATTACATATCCTTTATATCTAATCCATACACCAAAGACCAAAAACACTTACAAACACTTTCATTCTTCAATTTTATTCATCTAATTGATCTCTTTCAAGTTCTATCTTCAAGTTCTAAGTGTTCTTCATAAATTCTACAAGTTCTAGTTTCATAAAATCAAGAATACTTCCAAGTTTGCTGGCTTACTTCCAATCTTGTAGAGTGATCATCCAACCTCAAGAAATCTTTCTTATTTACAGTAAGATATCTTTCTAATACAAGGTAATACTCATATTCAAACTTTGATTCAATTTCTATAACTATAACAATCTTATTTCGAGTGAAAATCTTACTTGAACTGTTTTCGTGTCATGATTCTGCTTCAAGAACTTTCAAGCCATCCAAGGATCCTTTGAAGCTGGATCCATTTTTCTCATTTCTAGTAGCTTTATCCAGAAAACTTGAGGTAGTAATGATGTTCATAACATCATTCGATTCATACATATAAAGCTATCTTATTCGAAGGTTTAAACTTGTAATCACTAGAACATAGTTTAGTTAATTCTAAACTTGTTCGCAAACAAAAGTTAATCCTTCTAACTTGACTTTTAAAATCAACTAAACACATGTTCTATATATATATATATATATATGATATGCTAACTTAATGATTTAAAACCTGGAAACACGAAAAACACCGTAAAACCGGATTTACGCCGTCGTAGTAACACCGCGGGCTGTTTTGGGTTAGTTAATTAAAAACTATGATAAACTTTGATTTAAAAGTTGTTCTTCTGGGAAAATGATTTTTCTTATGAACATGAAACTATATCCAAAAAATTATGGTTAAACTCAAAGTGGAAGTATGTTTTCTAAAATGGTCATCTAGACGTCGTTCTTTCAACTGAAATGACTACCTTTACAAAAATGACTTGTAATTTATATTTCCGACTATAAACCTATACTTTTTCTGTTTAGATTCATAAAATAGAGTTCAATATGAAACCATAGCAATTTGATTCACTCAAAACGGATTTAAAATGAAGAAGTTATGGGTAAAACAAGATTGGATAATTTTTCTTGTTGTAGCAACGTGAAAATTGGTAACAAATCTATATTAATCATATCCTAGCTAACTTATATTGTATTATACATGTATTCTAATATATTATGTAATCTTAGGATACCATAGACACGTATGCAAATGTTTTGACATATCATATCGACCCATGTGTATATATTATTTGGAACAACCATAGACACTCTATATGCAGTAATGTGGGAGTTAGCTATACAGGGTTGAGGTTAATTCTAAAAATATATATACTTTGAGTTGTGATCTAGCCTGATACGTGTATACACTGGGTCATGGATTGATTCAAGATAATATATATCAATTTTTTTCTGTACATCTAACGTTGGACAACTAGTTGTAGGTTACTAACGAGGACAGCTGACTTAATAAACTTAAAACATCAAAATGTATTAAAAGTGTTGTAAATATATTTTGAATATACTTTAATATATATGTACATATTTGTTATAGGTTCGTGAATCGACCAGTGGCCAAGTCTTACTTCCCGACGAAGTAAAAATCTGTGAAAGTGAGTTATAGTCCCACTTTTAAAATCTAATATTTTTGGGATGAGAATACATGCAGGTTTTATAAATGATTTACAAAATAGACACAAGTACGTGAAACTACATTCTATGGCTGAATTATCGCAATCGAATATGCCCCTTTTTATTAAGTCTGGTAATCTAAGAATTAGGGAACAGACACCCTAATTGACGCGAATCCTAAAGATAGATCTATTGGGCCTAACAAACCCCATCCAAAGTACCGGATGCTTTAGTACTTCGAAATTTATATCATATCCGAAGGGTGTCCCGGAATGATGGGGATATTCTTATATATGCATCTTGTTAATGTCGGTTACCAGGTGTTCACCATATGAATGAATTTTATCTCTATATATGGGATGTATTTTGAAATATGAAATCTTGTGGTCTATTATTATGATTTGACAATATATAGGTTAAACCTATAACTCACCAACATTTTTGTTGACGTTTTAAGCATGTTTATTCTCAGGTGATTATTAAGAGCTTCCGCTGTTGCATACTAAAATAAGGACAAAATTTGGAGTCCATGTTTGTATGATATTGTTTAAAAACTGCATTCAAGAAACATATGTCGATGTAATATATTTCTATTGTAAACCATTATGTAATGGTCGTGTGTAAACAGTATATTTTAGATAATCATTATTTGATAATCTACGTAATGTTTTTAAAACCTTTATTGATAAAATAAAGGTTATGGTTGTTTTAAAAATGAATGCAGTCTTTGAAAAACGTCTCATATAGAGGTCAAAACCTCGCAACGAAATCAATTAATATGGAACGTTTATAATCAATATGAACGGGACATTTCACGTACCCCACCACCGTATACCACCAATGAATTAGGCTTGTTTGTATGTTTGTTTGGTTATTTCAAGGCCATTCATCATCTGCCGATGCCCCCAATTTGTACAGGTGCTAATATTATGTATTTTTATATGTTTAAATGTGTATTATTATTTTTTATGTTTCAAAATAAACGGCTATATCTTTAAATTAATGGAAACCAACCTTGATCGACCCATTCTGTAAGTAAATGAGTTGTAGTGGCCACGTCTAATGTTGTGTGCTTTTCTTCTTGGAAGGATTGGATGCGTTTTAGGTACATTCGTTCATTTGAAAGTGTGATTTTTTTCTTATCAAGTTCTATGTTATCTTATATTTGCAGTATGCATTGAATTTGGAAGAGTATGATTCTCTAATTATGATCTTGTTTCTCTATTATTCTGTTATAAGTTGGAACATATCATTTGTCATGTTGCTTAACAAGTTGTTTGATTATCTAATTATGATCTTGTTTCTCTATTATTTTGTTATAAATAAGTTGGAACATATCATTTGTCATGTTGCTTAACAAGTTGTTTGACTACATATCAGATAATAACAGATATAAACAGAAATATTAGGCCCTGTATCAGCATTGTTTATTCGCATCTAAGTATGATAACGATAAACTGGTAAATCATATAGCAATATAAGCTTTCTATGAAATGTTTTATAAGGTTGAAGCAGAAGTTATCAAGCAGAGAGAAATGAAGAGGGGATCATCTTCAAAAAGTGAAGCTCAAGACAATGGTATAAGCTTGTTTTCTTGTAGTCAATTGGATGCTTGAACTTGATGATTATATATGAAATTAATAGATAAAATTATTGATTTTTCTTGATATTTGGTACAGGCTTTTAGAATTTCATCTTATGTGGAATGATATGCTGTTTTCCAATCAGCAATATTTTGAAACTTATACACGTTCAATTTAATTGTTTTCAGGTTATGCACAAGTTTGAACTAAGATTGTTGGACATGCTTAAGGATTTTGGTAGTGTACTTATGCAAATCAATGTACTTTATGCTTAGTGCTTACTTGATCTCCACATTGCAGGTACTTAACTATTTTTTTTAAAGGCATCTTGTCAGTGTTGTTATTTACTGTTTTATAGTTGTATACATTTTGACTGTTGTATAATTTTCAATTATATAGGTGGTTGTTGGTGGTTATAATGGCTTAAAAAATGCATATAGTGAGTTTTTTATACATATTAAAAAATATTATTAACATATTTTATATCGAATTTTAGAGCTAAATTGTTGTCTTATTAAGATAAAATACTATTACGCGGATGTTCAACTAAGAGCTATGATCAACATTGTTAGTAAAATAGCGAAGTTAATCTATGGTGATAGTTTAGTTGTGGGAAGCTGTTTTATGAAACATGTTTCGGCTATTTCGTGTTTACGGACTGCAAATTTCGAGAACCTTCGCTGATACATTTTATGATTTCTAATTTAGCACATGTTAATCGTAAGACAGAAGAGTTAATTTTTGAGGTTGCTGGGAAAAAAACTATTTTTTGGCCCGGAGGAATTCATGTTAATTACTGGTTTGCAATTTGGAAAGGTTCTTAGAATTCCAGGAATTGGTGGCAGACAGTTTAGAAAACGGGTCTTCGCATTTGTGGATAAGAAACGTTATGTACTCGTGTCTGATCTTATACGTGCTTTTGAACGTCATTATGATTACGCAGATGATGATGTAGTTCGAATTTGTTTGTTATTGGTTTTGGTTCATGGTTTTATTGATTCTTACGTCGAGTTTGTTGTTGATGATGAGTTACTGAGACTAGTTGAAGATTTGAATGCGTGGAATAGTTTTCCTTGGGGTAGCTATGTTTGGCATCACACTTTCAGACAACTGTCTCAATGTCCTAGACGTCATGTAACGTTTTATCCTGGCACACCTACAAAAAATCCGGTGCACGGTTTTCAAGGCTTTATCCAAGCCTTCAAGGTTCATGGTTATTTCAATATTTAGTTTAATATTATTTGTATTTGTATCATTATTGTTAATAAAACCATGTATGTGTATCATTTGGATAAATAGATATGGATTTTTGAAGTGCTTCCGTTTATAAGTCGATATGCTACAAAGGACCGATGTTATCATCATCCTCGAATTCTTGATTGGAAGCAAAGGGAAGAAATTGGTTGGGTACGATGTGAAGAGTTGGAAAAGATGTCTATGGAGGTATTTTTCCTTTGCAATTAAATATCATGATAACATCTACTTTTTGTAAGTAGCGATTTGTATTGATACATGTTTTTTTGTATTATTATTTAATTTGTTAGAGCGAGTATAGACCGAGTCCAATGGTGGCGACGTCTCTTGAAATAAAACGTGATTAGTATAAGTATAGCATGCTGTTTTTAGCTGGCGAAAGTGAAGCAGAATACTAGCTAAATTTGAACGTCGCATCAATGATCTGAGTAGAAGGTGTAAAAAAACGAAATTCAGGAACATCCCGGAGCTTTTTGAGGTATGACAAACATCAACACTGACGCCTCCATTCAATCTTAATCTATTATAGTGTAGAACCGGTCGTATTGAATTTTATATAATAGTTTCTTTGGGAGAAAGTGTGCCCGACTATAATGTGGCCCGACGGTGTAGTAGTAAGGTTGAAAGATGATGAAAAGGATGATTATCACGATGATGGTGCTAATGTTAATGTCGACCATCAAGATGAAGATAGGAATTTGGATATTTCCGATGAAGCCTTGTCTCAACTTTTTGATGCTTTTGAAAACAATTAAACGAAATTTACCACCGACATTGCGAAAAAAACACTTTCTCAATTGAACAGTTTGATTTAGACCTACTAAGGGATTTACAAAATTGGGATGGTAATGATAATGATGAAGTAAGTATGTGTTTAATTCCTCGTTAAATTAAATACAAAATTAGAAAATATATTACAGTTTTATGTATATATTTTTATTATAGTCACTCATTTGCGAGAATGCTGAGAAAAGATATGTTTTGGTTGAAGACACGGCACTGGAGTTTTACAAAAATGGAAAATCAAAAACTATAACATTAGATGGAATAACTAAGCGTACTGATCGTTATTGCCTTATTAAAGGCTTTCCATACCATTTAAATTTGGATTTTTGGGGAAAACTTCTCAAAATTGAGGGTAGTGGTTGGCTGGAAAATGAGGTATGTTATAAGCTTCATTTAATTATTTATTTATTATATAATTTAAGATAATTTGATTTAGTTAACAAACTTTAATTGACATGTGTTGTAGCACATTGATATATGGTCAATGATTGTTGCTTTATCACCCACTAAGGTGCGACATCCTTCCTGTCCTATTTCATACGATATTAGAGGACTGTCCAAAGATATATGAATTGGCAAACCGCACAAGGGGAACTTGTCCTCCTTGGTGGACTCTCGATAGGGTTAGTATTATGTTACTAATTTAGATATTCATGTATAATCAAGTGATCTTATATACGTTTGTTTTTAAGGTTCATATCCCGTTGAATCAGGGTAATAAGCATTGGTTACTGGCAGAATTAGATTTGCGTACTTGGGTTGTTAAAATTTTTGATAGTATGTTCAAGCATTGTGGTGGAAATGGGCAAATGTCGGAGTTCGTAACTCATATTGGAGGTCAATTATTGAGCTTAATGCCTATATTTTTAGACAAGCTTGATTATTGGAGAAGAGCAAAAGTTAAGAGAATCAAAAATTTACAAGTAACCATTGAAGTAGCAATCGATGTTCCTCAACATATTGATGGTAGTAGTTGTGAAATTTATGTATGTCATTTTTTGGAAAAGTTAGCACACGGTTGCTCGGTCTGATTAATATGTGATTCCAAAGACTTTGAACAATCGTACCGGCATTATTTGATCGACACTATTTATTCTAATCGTTGCAAGTAAAGTGTGTGTGTGTGTGTGTTCTCTTATGTTTAACTTGTGCACATTGATGTCAGAAACAATAACTCAAAGAAATTGCAATTTATGATATAACTTATTTTTTTGGAAACAATAACTCAAAGATATTGCAATTTATGATGGGATAAATAACATACTAATCAAATTTCAACCTTCTTGAACATCCGGTCGAAGGAGCACTTGAGTTTCTTAGCCCTTCCTTGTATGCATTTCTTGAAGCGTCATAAATGGGCTGACTTTAGTACGAGACACATAAACCTCAATTTGTCTAACATTTGCTTTTATAAGAAAAATAATTTCTAGAGTTCCACTGATCTCGTCCACCACGGGTTTTAGACCAACAGTTAATTCGTCTGTTGGATTCTTAAAATAAAAAAATCTAGTGGAATTCTCAGCATATCCTAAACCTACATATATCATATTGAGTTGATCCATACAAAATGTTTCTACATTCAAGTAGTCTACGTAGGTAACCACTCCATCTTCAAAAGTCCGTGTTGGCAATTGCGTGAATGATCCATAGTGGTGAAGTTTGATTGAGAAATATGTTGGGTTTTCACCTACAATCACGTTACGATTCATATATGTCACTAATAAAGTATATACCAAACAATGATTTAAGGAAAATTATAAAGTAACTTTACTTACGATAGTCGTTTTCATGAAACATTGGTTCACAGGTGATCTAAACACATGCTCATAAACCATGTTTCGCATTTGTCATATACTGCGGGGACCAACATTTGATCTAGGTTGTTTATATACTGCGGGGACTAACATTTGATCTAGGTTGTTCATACCAAAAATTCGCTGAGAAGTTGAGTTGTCAAATTAGTTCATACCAAAATTTCGCTTAAAAGTTTAGTTGTCAAATCAGTTAATACCAAAAATTCGCTTAAAAATTGAGTTGTCAAATCAGCTTTTACCAAAAATTCGCTTAAAAGTTGAATTGTCAATATCAGTTTCTACCAAAAATTCGCTGATAAGTTGAGTTGTCAAATCAGTTTATACAAAAAATTCGCTGAAAAGTTGAGTTGTCAAATCAGTTTGTACAAAAAATTCGCTTAAAAGTTGAGTTGTCAATATTAGTTTGTACCAAAAAATTCGCTGAAAAGTTGAGTTGTCAAATCAGTTCATACCAAAAATTCGCTTAAAAGTTGAGTTGTCAAATCAGTTCATACCAAAAATTCGCTTAAAAGTTGAGTTGTCAAATCAGTTTGTACCAAAAATTCGCTTAAAAGTTGAGTTGTCAAATCAGTTTTTTTACCAAAAATTCGATGAAAAGTTGAGTTGTCAAATCAGTTCATACAAAAAATTCGCTTAAAATTCGAGTTGTCAACTTATAGCGTGAGGTTTGGGAGGAGATATAGTGGGACCCAAATTCAAACTGATTTTTTACACACAACTTCAAACCGATTTATTATTTAACACATTTCTCTATTTCTATATAAATACACCCACAATCTCATTTTTTACACACACATTTACACAAAATTCTCTCTTTCCCCCTTTATTTTATACACATTCACAACTAAAAAAAGATGGCCAATGGTTGCTTGATCAACCTCGACGTCCATCACAATGGTAAGCTTTCCGATAACCGCCAGTATTGGTATGACGGGTACACACAATCGTTTGAAGATCTAGATGTTACCGGCTTCGATGTAGAATGTGTAATAAGCTTTATACGCGATAGGGTAGATTGCGAAGCCGCCGATGTTTGGTACTGTGACGAGGTCACAGATTTGTTCAAGGAATTTCGATCCGAAGGCGTGCGGGAACGAATGGTCGAAAAGGCCAAACTTTCGAACAACAAACGTATCACGTTGTACTCTAAGAACGTGTGGAGCCTTCCCGCTTCGAACGGTCGAGATGATGATACGTCTTCGCATGAATCGGGATCTCCGACTCGCTATGGCCGTTAAATTGTTGTGTTTTTTAATAAGTAATTTTTAGGATTTAATAAGTAATTTTAGGATTAATAAGTAATTTTAGGACTTTTTTTTTAACTTTTAATTTTAGGTTTTTAATTGTAACCGTTTTAGAACTTTGTTTTTTTAAATAAAAGTGTATTTTAGGACTTTTAATGTATTTTTTAATTTAATATTTGTTCGCATTTTTATTAATTCTATTTATTAATGTGTTAATAATATATAAGAAAATGTATAAAAAAATAATTGGTGGACCCTAAATTACATTATTAAAAGTTCCTAAATTACATTATTAAAAACCTCCTTAAGTACTTCAATAAATAACATCCTAAATTACTCTATTAAAACAAATACATAACCTCAACAGAATGATAGGATTCGCGTTCAGGTGAATCATATTTTAAAAGATACAACTTAAGTGTATCGTTAGCCATTAACTTCGCCTTCTCATTTTTATTGATTTAAATTTATTTTGTTTAATTACTTTAAATTATTATTTTGTATATTATAAAAAAATAAATTAATATAATAAAACACACTAAAATTAAAATTAAAATAATACAATTACATTTAATAAAAAAGTCCTAAATTACTTTATTTAAAACTCCTAAAAAAGAAAAATACATTAATTTAAAAAGTCCTAAATTACTTTATTTAAAAGTCATAAATACAAGTTTAATATTTTCCATCGAATAAGTCCTGACTCACGTAACCTGACTCAAGACTACTCGAATCGGAGTGCGCCTGATTGTAACTTGATTGGCCCATGTTTACAAGATACAACTCAATTCGACAAGGTCGTGCCTTGGCTCGCTCTTTTTGCGCATCCCATTGCTCATCCGTAAAGAGAAACATCAACACTTTATGCTCTTCGTCGAAATACACAATTTGCGTATATACGTATGGTGCTTCTTTTTGGAGAAAGTCTTTCAACTTTGACCAATTAGAAACATCAGAAACGTCGACATCTTCAAAGGATTTTTTGTCCCTGCCAACGTATGACTTCTAGTCATACTCAGCTCTACCCCAGTAATGTACATCAATGGAAACTTTGTTCGAATTCATGGTTTGTGTTTAATAGAATGTATGTGTTTTAAGAGGTATATGGATGGTTTGTATTTGATAAAATGTATATGTGTATATATACATGCAAAATATTCACAAATCCGTTGCAAACTATATATCTGTTGCAAGTTGACTTGTCATTATATGTTCATACCAAAAATTCGCTTAAAAGTTGAGTTGTCAATATCAGTCTGTACCAAAAATTCGCTTAAAAGTTGAGTTGTCAAATCAGTTTGTACCAAATCAAAGTTGAAAAGTTGAGTTGTCAAATCAGTTCATACCAAAAATTCGCTTAAAAGTTGAGTTGTCAAATCAGTTTGTACCAAAAATTCGTTTAAAAGTTGCGTTGTCAAATCAGTTTGTACCAAAAATTCGCTTAAAAGTTGAGTTGTCAAATCAGTTTGTACCAAAAATTCGCTGAAAAGTTGAGTTGTCAAATCAGTTCATACCAAAAATTTGCTTAAAAGTTGAGTTGTCAAATCAGTTCATACCAAAAATTCGCTTAAAAGTTGAGTTGTCAAATTAGTTTGTACCAAAAATTCGCTTATGAGTCGAGTTTTCAACTATCTCCATCTTCATGAATATATAACATATTTCAATCCCTTTTTTCAAATTTGTTAAGTTTTATTTCATAATGAGTTCACAAAGAGAAGTTGTTAAGGTCATTTTAGTGACACCTACTAGTAGACGTGGTGTTACCTTGAATGTTAATACCACCTACGAACAATTTGTTACATACTGTCATGACCCAAAAATTTCAGTCAAAATTTAAACTCTGATAACTCCGACAAGATAAGTAAATTGATGTGTTGCATTAAAATATTTTTTTCATACATTTAATTAACCATTGGACTTTACTCTACGATTCACGAACAACCTATAATTTAAAACTCGAACCCGTCATGATTTATATATGATTTTAATTTCTTAAACGAAGACGTATTATGAAATAATAATTTCTATTATTATAACTTCTTAATAAAATGATTTTGAATATAATTAGTTCTAGAAAACTAAATTTTATAATATTTATATATGAAATGATAAAAATTTACTATTAAACGATGCTATTTCAAATTAAAATTTTTAGGTATTAAGTCATTTTATTTTTATGATATAATTTTTGTAATTTTTTTAAGAAACGAAGTTAAATTAAAAATGTACAATTTGTAAAGCACAACGTACAATAACGTATAGCTTAAATAGTTGAATTTAAATTAATTCATTTACTATTCATTGAATAGTAAATGAAACGAAATTAATTAATTTACTATTCACAAGAAAGCGATATGATAGAAATTATTAATTATAAGTTACATAAAATACCCCTGAAGTATTTAATAAATATGACTTTTTTTAACAATTTATGATTCAATTTGATTCTATATTTATTATTATATTATTATATTTTATTTCAATATTATTATATTATTATATTTATTACATTATTATATTTAAATTAATATTATATTATATATCTTTGTTCAGTCAAAAACTAGGAAAACACATATTACGCTTATAAACGAACCTTTTTACAACTAATTTTATAAAGCTTAAGACCAAAACATATATATATATATATATATATTCAAATATAAAAAGTGGAATTTTTATCCATATTTTTACCCGTCAATTATTAGCAACAGAGTACGAAATACCGGTCCGTGAAAACTGTCGGCATAAACTAACAAAAATGGGTCAGCTAAGATTACACACGTTTGATTCCTTTTATTATTATATTATTATTTTATTACTTTATTATATTATTATATTATTATATTTATTATCTTATTATATATTTTTTTTTTGGCCGGAGGTCCGTTGCAAGCAATCTCTTTATCCGTCGAACATAGAGAGGAAGGACTTTCTCTACTCTTGTGAGTGTTTCACTCGGGGTGGTGAAATGACTTCTCTTTGTCCTAGGGTAGAGGAAGGATTGTCTACGTCTCACCTCCCCCATACCCTACAAGTGTGGGATTGGATATTGTTGTTGTTGTTGTTATATTTATTATCTATATATATGTTCGATCATCTGCGAAGACATTCATAAAAACTTCACATATTACTCCGTATCATATTTATTATTATTATTATTATTAAGATTATTATTATTATTATTAATGTTATATAATTATTTATATTAGTTATGTATACATAAAATACTACGACGGGGTTATGTTCGGGTGATTTCAAAATGAGTTTTCAGATGGGTTAAAGCTAAGGAATTTTTAGGTTATATCTAAGGAGGTTATGGGTATTGTTCGGGGGTTTTGTTCGTGAATCAAAGGCAAACCTTGTATTTATCATTTCCGTTGCATCTACATACTTTTTCTACAATATTAAACCACAATATTGATATGTGAGTTTTCATAGCTCCCTTTTTAAATGCTTTTGCGTTATATATTTTTGGGCTGAGAATACATGCGTATTTTATAACTATTTTACGAAATAGACGCAAGTACTAAAACTAATTCTACATGGGTTTAAACCAGAAATATCCCCTTAGCTTGGTAACTATAACTACTGGTGTGTGACTGGTAGGCGCGAATCTTAAAGATAGATCTATTGGGTCTGACAAACCCCATCCTGACTATGTGATGCTTTAGTACTTCGAGGTTATTTTTAACGCACCTGATCCGGTGTACTTTAGAGGGTAAAACATGAACGTTAAGGCTTGTTACCGGGTGTCCACAACTTATAGAATGCTTTTGTACATTGCGATGTATGGTTATTTATGAAACTGAAATCTTGTGGTCTAGTAAAACTATTGAAACTCATCGTTTATGATAAAACTATGAACTCACCAATCTTTTTGGTTGACACTTTTAAGCATGTTTATTCTCAGGTATTAGAGAAGCTTCCGCTGTTTAACTGCTATGTGCATGGAGTCTTACATGACATATTTTTTACGGAAACTTTGCATTCAAACATTAATATGTATTATATTTTGACTGTTTAGTCAACTGATGTATTATTATGAACTATCATTTATTGGGATTGTCTATATGTAGAAATCACTACAGGTCGAAAACATTTATGTACATGCTTTAAAAATGTATACAGATTTAAAAACTTTTGATGTTGTGCGAGGTGTATATAAAATAGCTTATATTTTACAAGGAAATACTATTAAATACGATACAATTTTACACAAGATATTTATTTATTTATAGAATGGATATACTTAAACCTTGCTACAACACTTATAGGCAGTGTACCTAATCGTACAGTAGTGTAGTTTTTAGTAAGTCCGGTTCGTTCCACAGGGAATCTTTTTCACAAAGCTTAACGCTATATTAGTTTAAATTTATAAAAATACAAATATATATATAAGTAATATTATTATTATTATAAAGGGGGGTTTTTACCGTTTAATGACCGGTTTGTCGATTTTAAAACTTTAGTCGCAGTTAAAACAAAATATAAAATATTAAATAAATAAAAGACTTAATTTAAAGCGTAAAGTAAATAACGATAATGAAATTGCGATAAATAAAAGTGCGATAAAATAAACCCACGATAATTAAAAAGTACGATAATTAAAAGTGCAATTAAATACAATAACAATAAATAAAAGTGCGATAATTAGAAGTGCAATTAAATATAAAATAAAGGAAATTAAATATGAAATAAAAGAATTATGCTTATTTAAACTTCCGTAATCATGATGTTTGACGTGTTGATTTTAGTTTTATGCCCATGGGTTAATTGTCCTTTATCCTGGATTATTTAATATGTTCGTCTGGTTTTTGTCCATAACAGTCCATCAGTCATAAATATAAAGTGCGAGTATCCTCGTCAAATTATCCTTATACCCGAAGTTAAATATTCCAACTAATTGGGGATTTAAACTGTAACAATATTTTAATACTTTGTTTAATAATTACACCAGGATGTCGACTGAGTGTAACCCAAGGTTTTAATACTTTGTTATCAGTTATGCCAAGTGTCCTTGTACATAATTTCACCCCTGTTTTAATAATTCCATAGACTATTAATTCATTCCCGTATCCGGTTAAATGAACGATTATTCGTACATATAAATACCCCGCCCATCGTGTCCGATCGAGTGTATATGGTAATTTATGGGTACGTCCAATTGTAAATCTTTATATTAACATTAACAAACTATCATTTAGTTAAACAAATATAAAGCCCATTAATAGCCCATAGTCTAATTTCCACAAGTGTCGTTCTTTTGTGCGAACCCCAATTATGGTACAAAGCCTAATTACCCAATTTTAGTAATTAGCCCAACATCATGATTACTTCGGATTAAATAAGCATAATAATAACTTAGCTACGAGACATTAATGTAAAAAGGTTGAACATAACTTACAATGATTAAAAATAGCGTAGCGTTACACGGACAGAATTTCGACTTACACCCTTACAACATTCGCTAGCATACCCTTATTATTAGAATTATAATTAAAAATAAAATTAAAATTAAAAAATATATATATATATTACGTTTACATATAGAGAAAGAGAGATTTTAGGATATTTTTGCGATCAAACTGCGTTTGCTTTTATAGGGATTTGAGTCCAGGTGAGCTCCGCGAGTCGCGGCCTTTTCCCTCTTTGAACTCCGCAAGTCGCGGAGTTCGATTTTACAGCTCACACCATTTTGGAGCCTTTCTTGCCGACGGATTATTATATAAATATAATATATATATATATATATATATATATAATTTATATAATTAATTATATATTATATTATATTTATATACATAGTTAACTTGTAATTTTTAGTCCGTTGCGTCGAGCGTTGAGAGTTGACTCTGGTCCCGGTCCAGGATTTTCGAATGTCTTTGCGAATAATTTAATATCTTGTACTTTGTGTTTTGAATCTTGTACTCTTGTAATTTCGAGATGTTTCTTATCAATAATTGGAACCTCTTTGATTGTATTTTGTACTTTTGAGCTTTTTGGTCGTTTGCGTCTTCAATTCGTCGAATCTGTCTTTTGTCTTCACCTTTTATTATTTAAACGAATATCACTTTTAAATAGAACAATTGCAACTAAAAGCTTGTCTTTCTTGTGGAATAATGCTATGAAATATATGTTCGTTTTTAGCATTATCAAATATTCCCACACTTGAGCGTTGCTTGTCCTCAAGCAATATAGTCTTGAAATACTAGAATCACTTCTTTATTCTTCACACTTTGTACATCAGTGATTTCTATACGGCGGTATAAACAATGGTAGTAGCGATATGGTTTACAGTCCCACATGACTATAAAATTTAGATCCATTAAGGAAATTGGATCTTTATGAAAACATTTGATCTTTTGAAAATTAAATCTAGTTTTTTACCCTAGATAAGTTTTCCGGAATAACCCTTCACCGGTGTTTGCAAAATATTTTTATGGGTTGTGTGGGTTTCAGATTTGAAAATTTTAGCTCAACACTTGTGGTTTTGTTACCGACTTGCTAACCTTGTATTAGGAAAGCAACACGTCCAATTCACTTGTCCCGTATATTACCTTTCGATAAACTACGTTCCGGTTGTAAAGGAAAGCGTTGAACAAGCAACTGTTAAGGCAATGTCCCCTGACATGCTTTTAATTATGGTCTATAACGTGTCGGACGCAATTACTATCCTTGGTAAGAGCAATAGTAAAGCTCACCCTTATAATTTTTTTGGTCTGGCACAAGGTCTTGTCTTTGACCATGCTATGCAACCACCGTTCTTACTGTTGACACCCGATTTGGTTCAGGTGACCTAATGGATTCCAGGTGAATTCTTAGAATTTTACGTTCAATGGTAATGAACGCATTGAAAATGGGTTTTCAGAAAACAAATCGGTTTGTAATTTTGATCAAAATATTTTCTCGTTCAAGCTCGAGTTTAGATATCATTGAATTCCATGAGTTTGTAATTCTCAATCTTTAAGGTCAATCTCAAGGATTGAGTAATATCAGGCTTAAAAGCCGATTTTTAATCTTTAAGGAGATTATCCTTTCTGGGGGTCTGATTCATTAGTCTTATCAAGCTAATTTGCACGGTGTCCTCCCCATTTTACAAGACAGATCCTCTCATGGTTAGGATAAGTCTGACCACTTGGCGACCCTGTTTGATGCTGAGGTCCGTGGATTTCCTGCTGATTTTAGAGATGACTTTTCTAGATTTTTCGTCAACCTACAGCTGGTCTGGACGACAACTTCATGACCTAAATCAAGAAGCGCGTTTCTTTTTCGGAAGACTTTACTTCCTTTTAATGATGGAATTGATTCATCTTTCTTTCAAATATATTATAATAAATCGGGTAAAACTGTTTAGATTAGTCCAAAGCAAAAGTATCTTAAATTATTTGTTACAGAAATATGTTACATATGTTTAAAATAACTTGGTAAATTTTCCCACACTTGGCTTTTATTTTCTTTTATTTGCCTTTTTGTTCTCCTCTATTCCATTCTTAAATGAATTCTAGCATTTTGGTTTGTTTCTCAATTTATGTCCTTTCCTAGGTAACAATAATTTTGGTGTTAACACCTAGTTTTATCGTTCATAAATATGTATAAACATGATTTTGAATTCATTTAATTGGAAATTTTGAAAATTTTACTAGAATTGGGTAGTCAGTATATAAGATTAGGGCTGTTCTTTATTATCAGAGAGCACTAGATTCTAATACAACTACTGCTTTACTAGTATTTTTAATGGTAACCAAGTGTTTATGATAAAAATCCGAAAGAATTTAACCCCTTCCCACACTTAAGATATTGCAATGCCCTCATTTGCAAGAAATCAGTAACAATTTAAATTATTGAGGGTGATTAGCGTAGAAAAATGATTAAATTTTACCAAAGTTTCCAAACATATTGGCGTTTGTTTTCTGAATGATAAATGGTGCATATCATTTGTTCATTCCGTCTTGTTGTTATTTCACATATATTTTGCATCTTGTCGTCAAAATTAGTTGCTTTTGCTGAACTTAATGCCAGTCTTTGAAAATGCGTTATTTTTCTCTGTTGTGTACATAAGATAAACTGCAAACATATATATATATATTTTTGAAGTTTGGTATATTACCCCACATTCAAAAATTATTAAAATCTAATAATAAAAGTTAGAAAATTATAAAAACTATTACAATATTAACATAAGTATTAAATGTATCAACATTACAAATAATAAAATAAATAAAACTAAGTAGACTAGGGATGATACTGATACCAGTAGGGGTTCCATGCATAACCGTATGTGTTATAGAATGCTTCGGCTGGGTTATACGTAGGATACGGTGGTTGGATCTCTATAGACCAGGGAGGAAATACGGGCGATGGAGTAGGAATATAGTTTCTACCTATTTGTTGGCAATAAGCTATGATTTGGTTTTGATGAACTTGCCAATCTTCAAATGCTCGATTTCTAGCATTTTCGTACTCTTGTGAAGCTATAAACCTTTGCATTTCTGTCATTTCATTTCCCCCTCCCACATTACCTTGCTGTTGGTTTCTCTCAACCTGTGGATGTCTACCATGGTATTGTACTGCGGCGTTATTTCACCTCTTCAAAACCTTCGCACCATGATATACATTTAAACCTATTGTATCGCGGGGTTCTGGTTCTTCGATTAATAATCCCCCCGACTTATATCCACATTGAGATACTCAGCAATTAGTGTAATAAATATACCACCTCCTATTATGCTATGCGTCTCATCCCCCTAACCATAACTGATAAATAATAACCCACACAATAAGGTATACTTACAGTGCTTTGTGGGTCTCGAATACACATGTGGTAAAACAAATCCTATTCATTTACCTTTTCCTTATTCTTACCTCGTTGTGTAATCGAATTGGCTAAAAACCTATGAATTACTCTTAACTCTGCTCTATCTATATCCAAATAAGAGTAATTTCCCCCTTTAAATCGGTGATGGCTAGTCATTTGACTCCATACACCATGCGTATCAAAATTTTCATCAATTTTCCTACCGTTCAATATCAACCCTCTACAATCGGCAGATGCTAGCTCCTCAGGCGTATATATACGTAAGGCCTGAGCCATGTCTAGTAAAGACATGTGGCGCATCGAACCTCCTAACAAAAATATAATAAAAGATCGATCGGTTAAACTAGCTACCCGATCATTTATTTCTATACTACACAACAATTCTTCACACCATACTTTATATACAGGTCTACGCATGTTAAATAAACGTACCCAATCGTTAAAAGTAGAATTACCATACCTCTGTGTAAGTAATTCTCTAATTGGCCCGGCCAATTCTACAGCTTCTAATGGTCCCCATTCTATTACCCTAGGTACTTCAACCGCTTTAGAATGAAGAGTGTCCAAGCCCCTTTGGTATTTTGGATAATCTATCCAACGTCTGTCAAATCTCAAGTTCGGGTGCAACTCTTCCAAGTGCATATCTGAAAATGTCATAACTGGATGAGGTATATCTTGTTTATAATAGCTATCAACATCCTGTTGTTCCGCATTCTCAGGAGGAGCATTGCGAGCTTGGGATGAAGATTCACCCCTTTCAGTCTGCAAAACACATCAAACACAATTTTTGTGCATCCAAATATGCATTAGTGTCAGCAAAATCATCAATCAAAATAATTACAATGACATGTTCAATTTATATCAAACTTAAGCTCATTTTCATATTTTTATCAAATCTACACTTTTTCAAATAAGCATATACGAAAATGTTCGCCAAGTTCATAAGCATTCAACTCAAATAACATGTCAAAATAATCATTACTAGCAATTAAACAAGTTTCAAATGGCATTATCTCTTAAAAATCAAGTTCATGAATTTTAGACTTGAAAAAGTCCACTTTAATTCTCAAAATCATGTTTAGGCTCAAAGTTTGGATCATTTAACTACCTAAACATGTTACACTACTTAATTTAGCAACAATTCATGACAAAAATCGGCCATAACCTGTTTATATCAAAAAGCCCCAAATTGCTCAAGAACACAAACCCTAGATTACTCAAAATTTGAAGTTTAAGGCTTCTAATCATGTTAAATAACATCAATCTAGGTTATACAAGCATAATACATAAGCAATTTAAGCATAATTACACTAAAAAGTATCAAAATCGAATTGGGGAAAAAAATTGCTCAAGAACACCAATTTTCGGATTAAATGGTGTTTAGGTGTAGAAATTTACCATTTTTCTTGAGTAATTCCTTGATAGCATCCTTCTCAACATGATTTTAGTAAAAGATTTGATGAAAAAAGGTCAAAAATTGCGAATTTGGTGTGTGTTTTTCGGTATTTTCGGGTGTATTTTCGCAGTTTGGAGTGTGGTTGTGGGTGGACTGATCTGTTTCTTTGCGTTTTATTTTTTTTCTGGGTTTTTGGTCCTCCGCGAGTCGCGGCATTTGGACCTTACAAACTCCGCAACTCGCGGCGTTTGTTTTTTTTTTTTTATATAAAACCTTATACTTTATAAAACTTATAATTAATTAAATTTTAAAAATTTGTTTTTCCTTTACGAGCGAGGGTGTTTCGGATCGATGTCCTAGTCCGTCCCTCGACAAAATTTTAAAATTTGTCAATTCAAAGCGCGGTTTTAAAAGTAAAGATTTTTGGGTTTTTTTTAATGTTTTTGGCATACTTTAGTTTAATAAGATTAAAAATAATGATAATAAAAGTTCTCGTCCCTCCCTCGGGTAAAGCAATTTTGGTTCAAAGACCTAGTCTTCAACTTACGACGAATTTTAAAAATCATATTTTTAACTTAACGAAATAAAGTAAATTTTTGTTTTTAAATTCACACCAAACTTAAATTTAAAATGCATAAAATTAAAAATTCACACCAAACTTAATTAAAAATTCATATTATAAATTCACACCAAACTTATATTTAATTTTGTTGTTATACATACAAACTTATATTAAAAATATTAAAAATTTTCAAATATTGACAAACTTAAACATATTGATCTTACAAAGTTCACAATATTAATTTAAGATTTATATATTAATTTTAAAAACATGGTAAAAATAAAATTAAAAATCTTTTTGGCTTTTATCCCACTTTAATCAATCAAATATTATCAAAAATATGCGCCCCTCTTTTCAGTAAAGTAATTTCGGTTCCATGACCTAATTTAACTCATGACGAATTTTTGAAATATTTTGAGTTGATTGATTAAAGATATTTATACCTTAAGAATAAACGTTAAATTTCGCAGTGATGTAATAAATTTTTGTATGATATCAATAATTTCGGTCGCCAAACCTAATTTTATCGAATACCAATTTAATACTTTATAGCGAACAAATTAGCGTTTATTATCAAAAGGTTAAAAATGAAAATAAAAAAAATAAAAACTGTACAGACTTACCTGTGAGATAGTATTCTTAGTGATATGATCTATCCCACTCATAAGATAGTCGGTTTAATTGGTTTTCCATAGCTACATAGGCGTAACCTCGAGCATTCAGTGTTTTTTCTTCTAAACATATGAACGGTCCGTCTCTGCATAAAGTAACAAATTCGGTGTTTGAATAGGTTTGATTATTTGAACATTTACCTCCATGTGACCATTTTCCGCATTTGTGACATCTTTCAAGGTGTCGTGCTCTTCTTTTCGCTGCGGATTTTGATTTTCCTTTACCAAATTGTAACTTATTATCTTCGCATCTGGATTCTTTTCTTACTCCGTCCAATCTTTCTCTGATTACTGATACTATTTCACTCGGAAGTGTGTCATTATTATGTTTAGTGATCAAAGCGTGTAGCATTAGACCATGGTTTAGTTCACAGGAAGTCTTCATTTCGTAAAAACCTAAAAAAAATAAAAATTCAGAATGGGGGGAGAAGACTAGTTCTTTAGGGTCTGCTAGGGAAAGACCATTTGGGTTCCATTTTCGAGAACTATACGAAAACAGAAAATCTAACTCTAACAGAAATACATATTATCCTTTAAAGACTTGATTCTCCCCATACTTAGTTAGCTGTGGTATCGAAATAGTGATTAACTTCATTGTCGATTTTCATTGGACTATCTATGTAATGTTTAACTCTGTGACCATTAACCTTAAATTCAATCCCATTTGAATTTATTAATTCTATCATTCCGTATGGAAAAACTCTTTTGACTATGAATGGTCCAGACCATCTTGATTTCAATTTTCCAGGAAATAGCTTGAATCGTGAATTGAAAAGAAGAACTCTGTCTCCTTCTTTGAATTCTTTTGAACTTCTGATTCTTTTATCATGCCATTTCTTTGTTCTTTCCTTATATATCAACGAATTTTCGTATGCTTCTTGTCTTAATTCTTCTAATTCGTTTAATTGACTTAACCGTAGACGTCCAGCTTCATGTAAATCAAGATTACATGTCTTCAAAGCCCAAAATGCTTTGTGTTCAATTTCTACTGGAAGATGACATGCTTTTCCATAAACGAGTCTAAAAGGTGTGGTTCCAATTGGAGTTTTGTAGGCTGTTCTAAAAGCCCAGAGTGCATCCTCCAATTTAATGGACCATTCCTTTGGATTTGATCCTACGGTTTTTTCTAGAATACGTTTTAAAGCTCGGTTGGTATTTTCAACTTGTCCACTTGTTTGTGGATGATATGCGGTGGAGATTTTATGAGTTACTCCATATCTTTTGAGAACTTTCTCAAGTTGATTATTACAGAAATGAGTACCCCGATCACTTATTAAAGCTTTCGGTGTTCCAAACCTTGCAAAAAGACGTTTTAAAAAGTTGACTACAACTCGTGCATCATTAGTTGGGAGAGCTTGTGCTTCCGCCCATTTAGATACATAATCAATGGCTACGAGAATGTAGAGATTATTATGAGATTTTGGAAATGGACCCATAAAGTCAATACCCCAAATGTCAAATACTTCACATACTTGAATGACATTTTGTGGCATTTCATCACGTTGACTTATTTTTCCGGCTCTTTGACAAGCATAACAGGATTTGCAAAGAAGGTGTGCGTCTTTGTAAATTGTAGGCCAATAGAATCCAGCATCATAAACTTTTCTTGCTGTTAGTTGAGGCCCATAGTGCCCTCCTGTTGGTCCTGTGTGACAATGGTTTAAAATTTTACTAGCTTCATCTCCAAATACACATCGGCGTATTATTCCATCTGGACAACTTTTAAACAAATGTGGATCTTCCCAGAAATAGTGTTTTATATCACTGAAGAATTTCTTTCGTTTTTGGTACGATAATCCTTTTTCAAGGAATCATACTAAGTAGTTTGCATAGTCTGCAAACCATGGAATTTCATTATAATCTATCTTCAATAGATATTCATCAGGAAAGTTGTCTTGTATGGCCGATTCATTTAGAACTTCTAATTCGGGATTTTCAAGACGAGAAAGATGATCAGCGGCGAGATTTTCTGCTCCTTTTTTATCTCGGATTTCAATATCTAACTCTTGTAAGAGTAAGATCCAACGGATTAATCTTGGTTTGGCATCTTGTTTCGAAAATAGGTATCTAAGAGCAGAATGGTCGGTATAGACCACCGTTTTTGCTAGAACGAGATATGAACGAAATTTGTCAAAAGCAAAGACAATAGCAAGGAGTTCTTTTTCAGTAGTTGTGTAATTCGTTTGTGCTCCTTGTTGAAATGTCCCGTTCTTATTGATTAAAAACGTTCCATATTAATTGATTTCGTTGCGAGGTTTTGACCTCTATATGAGACGTTTTTCAAAGACTGCATTCATTTTTAAAACAAACCATAACCTTTATTTCATAAATAAAGGTTTAAAAAGCTTTTCGTAGATTATCAAATAATGATAATCTAAAATATCCTGTTTACACACGACCATTACATAATGGTTTACAATACAAATATGTTACATCGAAATCAGTTTCTGGAATGCAATTTTTACACAATATCATACAAACATGGACTCCAAATCTTGTCCTTATTTTAGTATGCAACAGCGGAAGCTCTTAGTATTCACCTGAGAATAAACATGCTTTAAACGTCAACAAAAATGTTGGTGAGTTATAGGTTTAACCTATATATATCAAATCGTAACAATAGACCACAAGATTTCATATTTCAATACACATCCCATACATAGAGATAAAAATCATTCATATGGTGAACACCTGGTAACCGACATTAACAAGATGCATATATATAAGAATATCCCCATCATTCCGGGACACCCTTCGGATATGATATAAATTTCGAAGTACTAAAGCATCCGGTACTTTGGATGGGGTTTGTTAGGCCCAATAGATCTATCTTTAGGATTCGCGTCAATTAGGGTGTCTGTTCCCTAATTCTTAGATTACCAGACTTAATAAAAAGGGGCATATTCGATTTCGATAATTCAACCATAGAATGTAGTTTCACGTACTTGTGTCTATTTTGTAAATCATTTATAAAACCTGCATGTATTCTCATCCCAAAAATATTAGATTTTAAAAGTGGTACTATAACTCACTTTCACAGATTTTTACTTCGTCGGGAAGTAAGACTTGGCCACTGGTTGATTCACGAACCTATAACAATATATACATATATATCAAAGTATGTTCAAAATATATTTACAACACTTTTAATATATTTTGATGTTTTAAGTTTATTAAGTCAGCTGTCCTCGTTAGTAACCTACAACTAGTTGTCCACAGTTAGATGTACAGAAATAAATCGATAAATATTATCTTGAATCAATCCACGACCCAGTGTATACGTATCTCAGTATTGATCACAACTCAAACTATATATATTTTGGAATCAACCTCAACCCTGTATAGCTAACTCCAACATTCACATATAGAGTGTCTATGGTTGTTCCGAAATATATATAGATGTGTCGACATGATAGGTCGAAACATTGTATACGTGTCTATGGTATCTCAAGATTACATAATATACAATACAAGTTAATTAAGTTATGGTTGGAATAGATTTGTTACCAATTTTCACGTAGCTAAAATGAGAAAAATTATCCAATCTTGTTTTACCCATAACTTCTTCATTTTAAATCCGTTTTGAGTGAATCAAATTGCTATGGTTTCATATTGAACTCTATTTTATGAATCTAAACAGAAAAAGTATAGGTTTATAGTCGGAAAAATAAGTTACAAGTCGTTTTTGTAAAGGTAGTCATTTCAGTCGAAAGAACGACGTCTAGATGACCATTTTAGAAAACATACTTCCACTTTGAGTTTAACCATAATTTTTGGATATAGTTTCATGTTCATAATAAAAATCATTTTCTCAGAATAATAACTTTTAAATCAAAGTTTATCATAGTTTTTAATTAACTAACCCAAAACAGCCCGCGGTGTTACTACGACGGCGTAAATCCGGTTTTACGGTGTTTTTCGTGTTTCCAGGTTTTAAATCATTAAGTTAGAATATCATATAGATATAGAACATGTGTTTAGTTGATTTTAAAAGTCAAGTTAGAAGGATTAACTTTTGTTTGCGAACAAGTTTAGAATTAACTAAACTATGTTCTAGTGATTACAAGTTTAAACCTTCGAATAAGATAGCTTTATATATATGAATCGAATGATGTTATGAACATCATTACTACCTTAAGTTCCTTGGATAAACCTACTGGAAAATAGAAAAATGGACCTAGCATCAATGGATCCTTGGATGGCTCGAAGTTCTTGAAGCAGAATCATGACACGAAAACAAGTTCAAGTAAGGTCATCACTTGAAATAAGATTGTTATAGTTATAGAAATTGAACCAAAGTTTGAATATGATTATTACCTTGTATTAGAATGATAACCTACTGTAAGAAACAAAGATTTCTTGAGGTTGGATGATCACCTTACAAGATTGGAAGTGAGCTAGCAAACTTGAAAGTATTCTTGATTTTATGTAACTAGAACTTGTAGAATATATGAAGAACACTTAGAACTTGAAGATAGAACTTGAGAGAGATCAATTAGATGAAGAAAATTGAAGAATAAAAGTGTTTGTAGGTGTTTTTGGTCGTTGGTGTATGGATTAGATATAAAGGATATGTAATTTTGTTTTCATGTAAATAAGTCATGAATGATTACTCATATTTTTGTAATTTTATGAGATATTTCATGCTAGTTGCCAAATGATGGTTCCCACATGTGTTAGGTGACTCACATGGGCTGCTAAGAGCTGATCATTAGAGTGTATATACCAATAGTACATACATCTAAAAGCTGTGTATTGTACGAGTACGAATACGGGTGCATACGAGTAGAATTGTTGATGAAACTGAACGAGGATGTAATTGTAAGCATTTTTGTTAAGTAGAAGTATTTTGATAAGTGTCTTGAAGTCTTTCAAAAGTGTATGAATACATATTAAAACACTACATGTATATACATTTTAACTGAGTCGTTAAGTCATCGTTAGTCGTTACATGTAAGTGTTGTTTTGAAACCTTTAGGTTAACGATCTTGTTAAATGTTGTTAACCCAATGTTTATAATATCAAATGAGATTTTAAATTATTATATTATCATGATATTATCATGTATGAATATCTCTTAATATGATATATATACATTAAATGTCTTTACAATGATAATCGTTACATATATGTCTCGTTTAAAAATCATTAAGTTAGTAGTCTTGTTTTTACATATGTAGTTCATTGTTAATATTCTTAATGATATATTTACTTATCATAGTATCATGTTAACTATATATATATATCCATATATATGTCATCATATAGTTTTTACAAGTTTTAACGTTCGTGAATCACCGGTCAACTTGGGTGGTCAATTGTCTATATGAAACATATTTCAATTAATCAAGTCTTAACAAGTTTGATTGCTTAACATGTTGGAAACATTTAATCATGTAAATATCAATCTCAATTAATATATATAAACATGGAAAAGTTTGGGTCACTACAGTACCTACCCGTTAAATAAATTTCGTCCCGAAATTTTAAGCTGTTGAAGGTGTTGACGAATCTTCTGGAAATAGATGCGGGTATTTCTTCTTCATCTGATCTTCACGCTCCCAGGTGAACTCGGGTCCTCTACGAGCATTCCATCGAACCTTAACAATTGGTATTCTATTTTGCTTAAGTCTTTTAACCTCACGATCCATTATTTCGACGGGTTCTTCGATGAATTGAAGTTTTTCGTTGATTTGGATTTCATCTAACGGAATAGTGAGATCTTCTTTAGCAAAACATTTCTTCAAATTCGAGACGTGGAAAGTGTTATGTACAGCCGCGAGTTGTTGAGGTAACTCAAGTCGGTAAGCTACTGGTCCGACACGATCAATAATCTTGAATGGTCCAATAAACCTTGGATTTAATTTCCCTCGTTTACCAAATCGATTAACGCCTTTCCAAGGTGCAACTTTAAGCATGACCATCTCTCCAATTTCAAATTCTATATCTTTTCTTTTGATGTCAGCGTAGCTCTTTTGTCGACTTTGGGCGGTTTTCAACCGTTGTTGAATTTGGATGATCTTCTCGGTAGTTTCTTGTATAATCTCCAGACCCGTAATCTGTCTATCCCCTACTTCACTCCAACAAATCGGAGACCTGCACTTTCTACCATAAAGTGCTTCAAACGGCGCCATCTCAATGCTTGAATGGTAGTTGTTGTTGTAGAAAAATTCTGCTAACGGTAGATGTCGATCCCAACTGTTTCCGAAATCAATAACACATGCTCGTAGCATGTCTTCAAGCGTTTGTATCGTCCTTTCGCTCTGCCCATCAGTTTGTGGATGATAGGCAGTACTCATGTCTAGACGAGTTCCTAATGCTTGCTGTAATGTCTGCCAGAATCTTGAAATAAATCTGCCATCCCTATCAGAGATAATAGAGATTGGTATTCCATGTCTGGACATGACTTCCTTCAAATACAGTCGTGCTAACTTCTCCATCTTGTCATCTTCTCTTATTGGCAGGAAGTGTGCTGATTTGGTGAGACGATCAACTATTACCCAAATAGTATCAAAACCACTTGCAGTCCTTGGCAATTTAGTGATGAAATCCATGGTAATGTTTTCCCATTTCCATTCCGGGATTTCGGGTTGTTGAAGTAGACCTGATGGTTTCTGATGCTCAGCTTTGACCTTAGAACACGTCAAACATTCTCCTACGTATTTAGCAACATCGGCTTTCATACCCGGCCACCAAAAATGTTTCTTGAGATCCTTGTACATCTTCCCAGTTCCAGAATGTATTGAGTATCTGGTTTTATGAGCTTCTCTAAGTACCATTTCTCTCATATCTCCAAATTTTGGTACCCAAATCCTTTCAGCCCTATACCGGGTTCCGTCTTCCTGAATATTAAGATGCTTCTCCGATCCTTTGGGTATTTCATCCTTTAAATTTCCCTCTTTTAAAACTCCTTGTTGCGCCTCCTTTATTTGAGTAGTAAGGTTATTATGAATCATTATATTCATAGATTTTACTCGAATGGGTTCTCTGTCCTTTCTGCTCAAGGCGTCAGCTACCACATTTGCCTTCCCCAGGTGGTAACGAATCTCAAAGTCGTAATCATTCAACAATTCAATCCACCTACGCTGCCTCATATTCAGTTGTTTCTGATTGAATATGTGTTGAAGACTTTTGTGGTCGGTATATATAATACTTTTGACCCCATATAAGTAGTGCCTCCAAGTCTTTAATGCAAAAACAACCGCGCCTAATTCTAAATCATGCGTCGTATAATTTTGCTCGTGAATCTTCAATTGTCTAGAGGCATAAGCAATCACCTTCGTTCGTTGCATTAATACACAACCGAGACCTTGCTTTGATGCGTCACAATAAATCACAAAATCATCATTCCCTTCAGGCAATGACAATATAGGTGCCGTAGTTAGCTTTTTCTTCAATAACTGAAACGCTTTCTCTTGTTCATCATTCCATTCAAATTTCTTCCCTTTATGCGTTAATCCAGTCAAGGGTTTTGCTATTCTGGAAAAGTCTTGGATGAACCTTCTGTAGTAACCAGCTAGTCCTAAAAACTGGCGTATGTGTTTCGGAGTTTTCGGGGTTTCCCACTTTTCAACAGTTTCTATCTTTGCCGGATCTACCTTAATACCTTCTTTGTTCACTATGTGACCGAGGAATTGAACTTCTTTCAACCAAAATGCACACTTTGAAAACTTAGCGTACAATTCTTCCTTCCTCAATACTTCTAACACCTTTCTCAAATGTTCACCGTGTTCTTGGTCATTCTTTGAGTAAATAAGTATGTCATCAATGAAAACAATGACAAACTTGTCAAGGTATGGTCCACACACTCGGTTCATAAGGTCCATGAACACAGCTGGTGCATTAGTTAAACCAAACGGCATGACCATAAACTCGTAATGATCGTAACGTGTTCTGAAAGCAGTCTTTGGAATATCATCTTCTTTCACCCGCATTTGATGATACCCGGAACGCAAGTCAATCTTTGAATAAACAGACGAGCCTTGTAGTTGATCAAATAAGTTGTCGATTCTCGGTAGTGGGTAGCGGTTCTTGATGGTAAGTTTGTTCAACTCTCGGTAGTCGATACACAACCTGAATGTACCATCTTTCTTCCTGACAAACAAAACAGGAGCTCCCCAAGGTGATGTGCTTGGTCGAATGAAACCACGCTCTAAAAGTTCTTGTAATTGGCTTTGCAGTTCTTTCATCTCGCTGGGTGCGAGTCTGTAAGGAGCACGAGCTATTGGTGCAGCTCCTGGTACAAGATCTATTTGAAATTCAACGGATCGATGTGGGGGTAATCCCGGTAATTCTTTCGGAAATACATCGGGAAATTCTTTTGCAATGGGAACATCATTGATGCTCTTTTCTTCAGTTTGTACTTTCTCGACGTGTGCTAGAACAGCATATCAACCTTTTCTTATTAGTTTTTGTGCCTTCAAATTACTAATAAGATGTAGCTTCGTGTTGCCCTTTTCTCCGTACACCATTAAGGGTTTTCCTTTTTCTCGTATAATGCGAATTGCATTTTTGTAACAAACGATCTCTGCTTTCACTTCTTTCAACCAGTCCATACCGATTATCACATCAAAACTCCCTAACTCTACTGGTATCAAGTCAATCTTAAATGTTTCGCTAACCAGTTTAATTTCTCGATTCCGACATATATTATCTGCTGAAATTAATTTACCATTTGCTAATTCGAGTAAAAATTTACTATCCAAAGGCGTCAATGGACAACTTAATTTAGCACAAAAATCTCTATTCATATAGCTTCTATCCGCACCCGAATCAAATAAAACGTAAGCAGATTTATTGTCAATAAGAAACGTACCCGTAACAAGCTCCGGGTCTTCCTGGACCTCTGCCGCATTAATATTGAAAACTCTTCCGCGGCCTTGTCCATTCGTGTTCTCCTGGTTCGGGCAATTTCTAATAATGTGGCCCGGTTTTCCACATTTATAACAAACTACATTGGCATAACTTGCTCCGACACTACTTGCTCCGCCATTACTCATTCCGACACCATTTGTTCCTTTCGTTCTATTAACCCCTGGTCCGTAGACCTCACACTTCGCCGCGCTATGACCATTTCTTTTACACTTGTTGCAAAATTTGGTGCAGAACCCCGAGTGATACTTTTCACACCTTTGGCATAGCTGCTTCTGATTGTTGTTGTTGTTGCGGTTATTATTATTGTTGGGATGATTGTTGTAGTTGCTGTTGCTGCTGCTGTTGTTGTTGTTGTTGTTGTTGTTGTTGTTGTTGTTGTTGTTGTTGTTGTTGTTGTTGTTGGGCCGTTTGTTGTAGTTACGATTGATGTTGCGATTGTTGGGATAATTGTTGCGATTATTGTTGTAATTGCTGTTGTTGTTGTATTGGTGATTCTTATCACCGTTTTCCTCCCACTTTCTTTTGACTTGCTTCACATTGGCCTCTTCAGCAGTCTGTTCTTTAATTCTTTCTTCAATCTGGTTCACTAGTTTGTGAGCCATTCTACATTCCTGTTGTATAGAGGCGGGCTCGTGTGAACTTATATCTTCTTGGATTCTTTCCGGTAATCCTTTCACAAATGCGTCGATCTTCTCTTCCTCATCTTCGAATGCTCCCGGACACAATAGGCACAATTCTGTGAATCGTCTTTCGTACGTGGTAATATCAAATCCTTGGGTTCGTAACCCTCTAAGTTCTGTCTTGAGCTTATTGACCTCGGTCCTGGGACGGTACTTCTCGTTCATCAAGTGCTTGAATGCTGACCACGGTAGTGCGTACGCATCGTCTTGTCCCACTTGCTCTAGATAGGTATTCCACCATGTTAACGCAGAACCTGTGAAGGTATGCGTAGCGTACTTCACTTTGTCCTCTTCAGTAGACTTACTTATGGTAAACACCGATTCGACCTTCTCGGTCCACCGTTTCAATCCGATCGGTCCTTCGGTTCCATCAAATTCCAAAGGTTTGCAGGCAGTGAATTCTTTGTAGGTGCATCCTACACGATTTCCTGTACTGCTAGATCCAAGGTTATTGTTGGTATGTAGCGCAGCCTGTACTGCGGCTATGTTTGAAGCTAGAAAAGTACGGAATTCCTCTTCATTCATATTCACAGTGTGTCGAGTAGTCGGTGCCATTTCCTTCAAAATAGTCAAATGGAACAAGTTAATCATACAGAATATTAAGAGTAGTTAATAGTATTTCGTAGCATAATATGAACTCATTTATAAAAGCTTTTTCTTCATATTAGCGTTTTATAAGTTTAAATTCGGGTAGTACCTACCCGTTAAGTTCATACTTAGTAGCTAATATATACAATTCAACTACTACAATTCTATATGAAAAACTGATTATAATAATATTTCGCGTTCAAACTTTTATACAATATTTTACAAACTTACAATACCGCTTATTTTACATAAAGCATGAAATATAGTACACAATAACTTTGATACAAGATAGTTGTGAAGATAATTCTAGCTAGTACACAAGTCGTTCAGCAAAGGCAATAAAGACACGTAATTCATACGTCCAGAAACAAGTCATGCATTCTGGTTTTACTAGGATTACTTCCCATCCTTGGTCTTGTGGAACATAACCGTTATGGCCGTTGATAAGACAGCACATTGTAACGTCGTCAAAGGGACGAGGGTTACGTAATGTCCAACAGTCCCGTAACAATCTAAAAACCTCATTTCTTACCCCAATTACCGACTCTGTCACTTGTGGGAACGTTTTGTTTAATAGTTGTAGCCCAATGTTCTTGTTCTCACTTTGGTGAGAAGCGAACATTACTAATCCGTAAGCATAACATGCTTCTTTATGTTGCATGTTAGCCGCTTTTTCTAAATCACGAAGTCCAATATTCGGATATTTTGAGTCAAAATAATTTCTTAACCCATTGCGTAAAATAGCATTTGGGTTCCCCGCAATATATGCGTCAAAGTAAACACATCGTAACTTATGGATTTCCCAATGTGATATCCCCCATCTTTCGAACGAAAGCCTTTTATAAACCAAGGCATTCTTGGAACGTTCTTCGAATGTCTTACAAACTGATCTCGCCTTAAATAGTTGTGCCGAAGAATTCTGACCGACTCTATACAAGATTTCATCAATCATGTCTCCAGGTAGGTCTCTTAAAATATTGGGTTGTCTATCCATTTTGTGTTTTTATACTGTAAAATAGACAAGAGTTAGATTCATAAAAAAATACTTATTAATACAAGTAATTTTTAAATATATCATAAAGCATAAGCACGCTATATTACATATATTACACCACACGAATACAACTATCTTATTCCGACTCGCTTGTTTCTTCTTCTTCGGTTTTGGTTCGTTTTGCCAAGTTTCTAGGGATATATGATGTTCCCCTAATACGAGCCGTCGTTTTCCACATTGGTTTAGAAAAACCTGGTGGTTTAGAGGTTCCCGGGTCATTGTTACAACTTAAGGACTTCGGGGGTTGACGATACATATAAAGTTCATCGGGGTTGGAATTAGATTTCTCTATTTTTATGCCCTTTCCCTTATTATTTTCTTTTGCCTTTTTAAATTCAGTTGGGGTAATTTCTATAACATCATCGGAATTCTCGTCGGAATCCGATTCTTCGGAGAATTGGTAATCCTCCCAATATTTTGCTTCCTTGGCGGAAACACCATTGACCATAATTAACCTTGGTCGGTTGGTTGAGGATTTTCTTTTACTTAACCATTTTATTATTTCCCCCACCGGTTCTATTTCTTCATCCGGTTCCGATTCTTCTTCCGGTTCCGATTCTTCTTCCGGTTCCGACTCTTCTTCCGGTTCCTCTTCGGGAACTTGTGAATCAGTTCACGAATCATTCCCATTTACATTTGACTCTTCATTATTATTAGGTGAGTCAATGGGACTTGTTCTAGAGGTAGACATCTATCACATAATATCAAACACGTTAAGAGATTAATATATCACATAATATTCACATGTTAAAAATATATAGTTTCCAACAAAATTTGTTAAGCAATCATTTTTCAAGTAAACACGGTCGAAGTCCAGACTCACTAATGCATCCTAACAAACTCGATAAGACACACTAATGCAAAATTCTGGTTCTCTAAGACCAACGCTCGGATACCAACTGAAATGTCCCGTTCTTATTGATTAAAAACGTTCCATATTAATTGATTTCGTTGCGAGGTTTTGACCTCTATATGAGACGTTTTTCAAAGACTGCATTCATTTTTAAAACAAACCATAACCTTTATTTCATAAATAAAGGTTTAAAAAGCTTTTCGTAGATTATCAAATAATGATAATCTAAAATATCCTGTTTACACACGAACATTACATAATGGTTTACAATACAAATATGTTACATCGAAATCATTTTCTGGAATGCAGTTTTTACACAATATCATACAAACATGGACTCCAAATCTTGTCCTTATTTTAGTATGCAACAGCGGAAGCTCTTAGTATTCACCTGAGAATAAACATGCTTTAAACGTCAACAAAAATGTTGGTGAGTTATAGGTTTAACCTATATATCAAATCGTAACAATAGACCACAAGATTTCATATTTCAATACACATCCCATACATAGAGATAAAAATCATTCATATGGTGAACACCTGGTAACCGACATTAACAAGATGCATATATATAAGAATATCCCCATCATTCCGGGACACCCTTCGGATATGATATAAATTTCGAAGTACTAAAGCATCCGGTACTTTGGATGGGGTTTGTTAGGCCCAATAGATCTATCTTTAGGATTCGCGTCAATTAGGGTGTCTGTTCCCTAATTCTTAGATTACCAGACTTAATAAAAAGGGGCATATTCGATTTCGATAATTCAACCATAGAATGTAGTTTCACGTACTTGTGTCTATTTTGTAAATCATTTATAAAACCTGCATGTATTCTCATCCCAAAAATATTAGATTTTAAAAGTGGGACTATAACTCACTTTCACAGATTTTTACTTCGTCGGGAAGTAAGACTTGGCCACAGGTTGATTCACGAACCTATAACAATATATACATATATATCAAAGTATGTTCAAAATATATTTACAACACTTTTAATATATTTTGATGTTTTAAGTTTATTAAGTCAGCTGTCCTCGTTAGTAACCTACAACTAGTTGTCCACAGTTAGATGTACAGAAATAAATCGATAAATATTATCTTGAATCAATCCACGACCCAGTGTATACGTATCTCAGTATTTATCACAACTCAAACTATATATATTTTGGAATCAACCTCAACCCTGTATAGCTAACTCCAACATTCACATATAGAGTGTCTATGGTTGTTCCGAAATATATATAGATGTGTCGACATGATAGGTCGAAACATTGTATACGTGTCTATGGTATCTCAAGATTACATAATATACAATACAAGTTGATTAAGTTATGGTTGGAATAGATTTGTTACCAATTTTCACGTAGCTAAAATGAGAAAAATTATCCAATCTTGTTTTACCCATAACTTCTTCATTTTAAATCCGTTTTGAGTGAATCAAATTGCTATGGTTTCATATTGAACTCTATTTTATGAATCTAAATAGAAAAAGTATAGGTTTATAGTCGGAAAAATAAGTTACAAGTCGTTTTTGTAAAGGTAGTCATTTCAGTCGAAAGAACGACGTCTAAATGACCATTTTAGAAAACATACTTCCACTTTGAGTTTAACTATAATTTTTGGATATAGTTTCATGTTCATAATAAAAATCATTTTTTCAGAATAATAACTTTTAAATCAAAGTTTATCATAGTTTTTAATTAACTAACCCAAAACAGCCCGCGGTGTTACTACGACGGCGTAAATCCGGTTTTACGATGTTTTCGTGTTTCCAGGTTTTAAATCAATAAGTTAGCATATCATATAGATATAGAACATGTGTTTAGTTGATTTTAAAAGTCAAGTTAGAAGGATTAACTTTTGTTTGCGAACAAGTTTAGAATTAACTAAACTATGTTCTAGTGATTACAAGTTTAAACCTTCGAATAAGATAGCTTTATATATATGAATCGAATGATGTTATGAACATCATTACTACCTTAAGTTCCTTGGATAAACCTACTGGAAAAGAGAAAAATGGACCTAGGATCAATGGATCCTTGGATGGCTCGAAGTTCTTGAAGCAGAATCATGACACGAAAACAAGTTCAAGTAAGGTCATCACTTGAAATAAGATTGTTATAGTTATAGAAATTGAACCAAAGTTTGAATATGATTATTACCTTGTATTAGAATGATAACCTACTGTAAGAAACAAAGATTTCTTGAGGTTGGATGATCACCTTACAAGATTGGAAGTGAGCTAGCAAACTTGAAAGTATTCTTGATTTTATGTAACTAGAACTTGTAGAATATATGAAGAACACTTAGAACTTGAAGATAGAACTTGAGAGAGATCAATTAGATGAATAAAATTGAAGAATAAAAGTGTTTGTAGGTGTTTTTGGTCGTTGGTGTATGGATTAGATATAAAGGATATGTAATTTTGTTTTCATGTAAATAAGTCATGAATGATTACTCATATTTTTGTAATTTTATGAGATATTTCATGCTAGTTGCCAAATGATGGTTCCCACATGTGTTAGGTTACTCACATGGGCTGCTAAGAGCTGATCATTAGAGTGTATATACCAATAGTACATACATCTAAAAGCTGTGTATGAATACATATTAAAACACTACATGTATATACATTTTAACTGAGTCGTTAAGTCATCGTTAGTCGTTACATGTAAGTTTTGTTTTGAAACCTTTAGGTTAAAAATCTTGTTAAATGTTGTTAACCCAATGTTTATAATATCAAATGAGATTTTAAATTATTATATTATCATGATATTATCATGTATGAATATCTCTTAATATGATATATATACATTAAATGTCTTTACAATGATAATCGTTACATATATGTCTCGTTTAAAAATCATTAAGTTAGTAGTCTTGTTTTTACATATGTAGTTCATTGTTAATATTCTTAATGATATGTTTACTTATCATAGTATCATGTTAACTATATATATATATATATCCATATATATGTCATCATATAGTTTTTACAAGTTTTAACGTTCGTGAATCACCGGTCAACTTGGGTGGTCAATTGTCTATATGAAACATATTTCAATTAATCAAGTCTTAACAAGTTTGATTGCTTAACTTGTTGGAAACATTTAATCATGTAAATATCAATCTCAATTAATATATATAAACATGGAAAAGTTCGGGTCACTACACTTGTAATGTCTTACTAGCATAATATATAGGTTGAAATCGTTTTTCAATCCTTTGTCCTAAAACGGCTCCCATTGCAAAATCACTTGCATCGCACATTAGTTCAAACAGTAGATTCCAATTTGGTGTTATCATGATCGGCGCATTAGTGAGTTTCTCTTTAAGAATATTAAAAGATTTGATGCATTCATCTGAAAAGATGAATGGAGCATCCTTTTCTAGGAGTTTATTCATAGGAGTGGCAATTTTAGAAAAATCTTTTATAAAACGTCGGTAAAAACTGGCATGCCCTAGAAAACTCCTAACTCCTCTAACATTGGTGGGATGTGGAAGTTTAGCAATTACATCTACTTTAGCTCTGTCCACTTCAATTCCTTCTTTTGAAATTTTATGTCCAAGAACGATGCCTTCTTTAACCATGAAATGGCATTTCTCCCAATTAAGAACTAGATTTAATTGTTCGTATCTAATAAGCATTCGTTCCAGATTAACTAGACATGATTCAAATGTATCACCGAAGACTGAAAAGTCATCCATGAAAACTTCCATGTATTCTTCTATCATGTCGTGAAAAATCGCCATCATGCACCTTTGAAAGGTTGCAGGGGCATTGCAAAGTCCAAATGGCATGCGTTTGTAAGCAAAAGTACCATAAGGGCACGTGAACGTGGTTTTATCTTGGTCCTCGGGTGTTATTGGAATTTGAAAATATCCGGAAAAACCATCAAGAAAAAATAGTAACTATTTCCGGCTAATCTTTCCAACATTAGATCAATTAAATGTAAGGGAAAGTGATCTTTTCTGGTGGCGTTATTTAATTTTCTATAATCAATACATACACGCCATCCTGTTACAGTCCTAGTAGGAATAAGCTCATTTTTCTCATTTGTAATGACAGTCATGCCACCTTTCTTAGGCACGCATTAAACTGGGCTTACCCATGGACTATCAGAAATTGGATAAATTAAACCTGCATCTAGTAGTTTAATAATTTCTTTTTTAACTACATCTTGCATGTTAGGATTTAGTCTTCGTTGGCGTTGCACATACGTTTTATGACCTTCTTCCATAAGGATTTTATGTGTGCAACACGAAGGACTTATTCCTTTAATATCATGAATCTTCCATGCAATGACTGGTTTATGAGATTTCAACACAGAAATGAGTTGTGATTTCTCATTTTCAGTAAGAGAAGATGATATTATTACAGGTAATTCAGATTCACCATGTAAATAAGCGTATTCCAAATGGTTTGGAAGTGGCTTTAACCCTAATGTCGGAGGTTCTTCTATCAATGATTTATATCGATATCTGTCTTCTTCTTTTAGCATTTAAATTTCTTCTGTTGTTGGTTCATATCCATTTGCTATTAGTGTAGCTAACATTTCAGCTTCATCAATTTGTTCAGTTCCTTCTCCTAAAGAACATTCTCCTGTTCCTTGTAATTCTGGAAATTCTTCTAACAATTCTGCATGTGAGTCTATAGTTTGAATATAATAGCATGTATCATCTGCAGATTGCGGTTGTTGCATTGCTCGATCAACTGAAAAGGTAACACTCTCGTCCTCTATACTTAGGTTCAGTTTCTTACCAAACACGTCTATCATTGCTTTAGCCGTGTTTAAGAATGGTCTTCCTAATATGAGAGGAACTTGAGAATCTTCTTCCATGTCCAGAACAACAAAATCTACTGGAAATACTAAAGTACCAACTTTAACTAGCATGTTCTCCATTATCCCTCTAGGATATTTTATTGATCGATCGGCTAGTTGTATACTTATTCTTGTTGGTTTCAATTCTCCAAGGTCTAGTTTAGCGTATAGTTAATACGGCATTAAATTTATACTAGCACCTAAGTTTGCTAATGCTTCTATTAAACTAAGACTACCTAGAAAACATGTAATTGTGAAACTTCCTGGATCAGATAGTTTTTCTGGTATCTTATTCAACAGCACTGCTGAACAATTAGCATTCATAGTAACAGCCGAGAGTTCTTCCATTTTCTTTCTATTTGAGATTAGATCTTTCAGAAATTTAGCATATCTAGGCATTCCTGAAATCACATCAATGAAAGGAAGATTGACATTTATTTGTTTAAACATATCCAAGAATTTGGATTGCTCGGCTTCAAGTTTCTCTTTTTTCATTTTACTCGGGTAAGGAAGTGGTGGTTGGTATGGTTTAACATAAGGTTTAGCCTTAACTGTGTTATCTTCATTAACCTTTTCAACTACCGGTTCTTTTTCCTTATCTTGTTCAGGTTGTGGTTCTTGTGAAGTAGGAATAGCTTCATCAGAAGTTACAGGTATTTCAGGTGGTTTAAGTGTTGTACCATTTCTTGTGGTAATGGCTTTAGCTGTTTCATTCCGGGGGTTAGCATTTGTATCACTAGGTAGACTTCCCAGTTTTCTTTCACCTATTAACCTTGCTAGGTTACTTACTTCTTGTTTCAAATTTTGAATAGAAGCTTGTTTATTTCTAAATGCTTGAGCATTTTGTTCATTCGTTTGTTTCTGAGATGTGAAAAACTGCGTTTGAGTTTCAACTAGCTTCGTCATCATATCTTCTAAATTTGGCTTTTTAACATCGGTTTGTGGTGGTTTGTTTTGAAAATTAGGTCTTTGCTGATTGTAAGTATTATTGTATACTTGTTGATTGCTAGGACCTTGTTGGTTGTTGTATGGAATATTTCGGTTATAGTTCTGGTTTTGATTGTAAATCGGTCTTGCCAGTTGATAATTAATCTGATAATTATTTCCAGGCCTTTGGTTTATGTATGAAATATTCTCTCTTTATTCCATTGTTAATTCAATACTGAGACAATCTTTTGTCAAATGTGGTCCTCCACACTGCTCACAACTAATTCGTATTGAGTGGATATCTTTAGTCATCTTTTCCATTCGTCTCTCGACAGCATCTATCTTTGCAGAAATGGAATCTAAGTCATGTCTAGAATCGGCTTTAGCTGCTTTAGATGATCTAACGATATATTTTTCTTGGTGCCACTCATGTGAGTGGGAAGCAGTGTTATCAATAATTTTGTAAGTATCAGTTTCGGTTTTCTTCATAATAGAACCACCAGCTGCTATATCTATGTCTTTTCTTGTAGTGATGTCGCATCCTTGGTAGAATATTTGTACTATTTGACAGGTGTCTAAACCATGTTGCGGACATCCTCTTAATAACTTTCCAAATCTTGTCCACGCCTCATATAGAGTTTCATTTGGCTTCTGTGTGAACGTAACAATTTCTCCTTGAAGTCTTACGGCTTTAGATGCCGGAAAGAATTGTTTAAGAAATTTTTCAACTAAAACGTCCCATGTATCAATCGCCCCTTCAGGTAACGATTCCAACCAATCTTTGGCTTCTCCTTTTAAAGTCCAGGGAAATAACATGAGATATATCTGTTCATCCTCCACTTCTCTTATTTTAAATAGAGTGCAGATCCTATTAAAGGTACGAAGATGTTCATTTGGATCTTCCTTCGGCGCACCACTAAATTGGCATTGATTAGTCACCATATGTAGAATTTGTCCTTTGATTTCATAATCTGGCGCATTAGTGTCTGGATGAGTAATTGCGTGACCTTGGCCAGTGCGTTTAGCTCTCATTCGGTCTTCCATACTTAAAGGTTCCAGATTTTCCATGATTGAATTTGTTGAATCCGAATCACTAGAGGATTCTGATTTAATGGTTCGTTCCTCAACAATCTCTGTTTGAATGATTGGTAGTTCCGGAGGAAAATTTAATGGTTCAGGATCTATGAATTGTCCCTGAATATTATCCGGATTCTCAATTGTGAGGTCGGGTTCAAAAAATGGATTATCGGAAATTTAAATTGGAGTACTTGGTCGACTGGATGACGATTCTAAAGGAAAATCAACGACGGTAATATTTGCTAGATGTCTTGATCTAGTTACAGGTGATGAACGTACAAAAGGTGGTGAACGTCTTGCTCGGTGCATTCACTGAATATCCTATTAGTTTTTAAAAGGAAAGAAAAATTATATAAGTTATCCAATTAATAGACTTTTCTGATTTTGTCCACGTTTCGAATAGCCAAAAGATGCAGCAGAGGGGCAGGATTCGTTTGTTCTCAATATAATTGAGGACTGTTTGGCTCCAATAACCCGGTCCACGTACAAATCCAACTATTACTACGAACCAGAAAATTTTGATGTCTATCAATTTAACCACTTAAAATAAATTTTCGTAATTTTAAGAAGTATAGATAAGAAGTAGAAAAAATTCTAAGTCCTAAAAACTAGAATGACGAGAAATAAGAAAGAAAAAGAGCGCGTCGAAAAAGAAAAGGGTTAAAAAATACGAAAGAAAAAAAATTGACTTATAGAACTTAAAAACACTCGATTAACCCAACCTTATTACTACCACTAACTTAAAATTATAATCGCAAATTGAGATTACTAATTGGAATGATAATTGATACATAGGTAAAAGGCGTCTAAAAATATTAAAGCTTACAAGTAAAACTATATCTCAAATAGCAATAACTTAAAAAAAACACTAAAATTTAAAAAGGCGTCGCAAAATTCTAAAGCACCTAGATCTTAGTCTAAAGAAAAAGCACTTAAGGGATTTTACGACAAAGCCTAAAAATCTATAAATAAAAATAACTATGGCAAAAATTAAGTTTAAAACTAAAAACTAGCGAAAAACAAATAAAAAGGGACAAAATATAAAAATATACTAAAGGTTGTAAAAAAAGTACAATTTTTTATAAAAATATTATTTTTATATTATTTATTTTATAAAACTATTAATTTTTATATATTAATAAAACTAAATAAACTTAATATTACAAATTAAATAAATAAAACTAAATTAATTAAAATTAATTAACTAATCAAACCCTAATTAGGTTTTAAAATTAATAATAATAATAATAATTATCCCGTAATTAATGCTGTTAGGGTTCCTGTGTGGCCCGTGTCAGACGGCTCCGCGAGTCGCGGTTGGTCCGGTTCAATAACTCCGCGAGTCGCGGAGGGTTCAGGCTCAGACGAGATGTAGGTCAAAATTCAACAGGTCAGTTTTATTTATATTTTATTTATTTATTTTTCTGTTTTAAATAAAATATATTTATATAAATTTAATAAAACTTATATTTTAAAACCTAAAATAAAAATAGAAATATTTTATAATTTTATAAATAAAACTCTTAAAACTAGATTTATAAATGTTTTTTTCTTTCGGTTTTTGATTTTATGTTTTAAATAAAAACAAAATATTTAAATAAAACTTATATTTTTATAAAATAAAAATAAAGAAACTTTATAAAACTTAAATATTTCACAAACTCTTAAAAATATTTATATATTTGTTTTCTTTTTATATTTTCGAATATTTAAAACGTATTTTTACAAAAGCGTATTTTAATAAAAGTAAACTAAAAATAAAAATCTTTTTTTTTTCTTTTTATTAGCGTTGCGCTTTCGGCGTTTAAGTTCCCCGGAAGCGGCGCCAAAAATACTTGATGTTGTGCGAGGTGTATATAAAATAGCTTATATTTTACAAGAAAATACTATTAAATACGATACAATTTTACACAAGATATTTATTTATTTATAGAATGTATATACTTAAACCTTGCTACAACACTTATAGGCAGTGTACGTAATCGTACAGTAGTGTAGTTTTTAGTAAGTCCGGTTTGTTCCACAAGGAATCTTTTTCACAAAGCTTAACGCTATATTAGTTTAAATTTATAAAAATACAAATATATATATATATAAGTAATATTATTATTATAAAGGGGGGTTTTTACCGTTTAATGACCGGTTTGTCGATTTTAAAACTTTAGTCGCAGTTAAAACAAAATGTAAAATATTAAATAAATAAAAGACTTAATTTAAAGCGTAAAGTAAATAACGATAATGAAATTACGATAAATAAAAGTGCGATAAAATAAACTTGCGATAATTAAAAAGTACGATAATTAAAAGTGCAATTAAATACAATAACAATAAATAAAAGTGCGATAATTAGAAGTGCAATTAAATATAAAATAAAGGAAATTAAATATGAAATAAAAGAATTATGCTTATTTAAACTTCCGTAATCATGATGTTTGACGTGTTGATTTTAGTTTTATGCCCATGGGTTAATTGTCCTTTGTTCAGGATTATTTAATATGTCCGTCTGGTTTTTGTCCATAACAGTCCATCAGTCATAAATATAAAGTGCGAGTATCCTCATCAAATTATCCTTATACCCGAAGTTAAATATTCCAACTAATTGGGGATTTAAACTGTAACAATATTTTAATACTTTGTTTAATAATTACACCAGGATGTCGACTGAGTGTAACCCAAGGTTTTAATACTTTGTTATCAATTATGCCAAGTGTCCTTGTACATAATTTCACCCCTGTTTTAATAATTCCATAGACTATTAATTCATTCCCGTGTCCGGTTAAATGAACGATTATTCGTACATATAAATACCCCGCCCATCGTGTCCGATCGAGTGTATATGGTAATTTATGGTTACGTCCAATTGTAAATCTTTATATTAACATTAACAAACTATCATTTAGTTAAACAAATATAAAGCTCATTAATAGCCCATAGTCTAATTTCCACAAGTGTCGTTCTTTTGTGCGAACCCCAATTATAGTACAAAGCCTAATTACCCAATTTTAGTAATTAGCCCAACATCATGATTACTTCGGATTAACTAAGCATAATAATAACTTAGCTACGAGACATTAATGTAAAAAGGTTGAACATAACTTACAATGATTAAAAATAGCGTAGCGTTACACGGACAGAATTTCGACTTACACCCTTACAACATTCGCTAACATACCCTTATTATTAGAATTAAAATTAAAATTAAAATTAAAATATATATATATATATATATATATATATATATATATATATATATATATATATATATATATATATATATATATATATATATATATATATATTACGTTTACATATAGAGAAAGAGAGATTTTAGGATATTTTTGCGATCAAACTGCGTTTGCTTTTATAGGGATTTGAGTCCAGGTGAGCTCCGCGAGTCGCGGCCTTTTCCCTCTTTGAACTCCGCAAGTCGCGGAGTTCGATTTTACAGCTCACACCATTTTGGAGCCTTTCTTGCCGACGGATTATTATATAAATATAATATATATAATTTATATAATTAATTATATATTATATCATATTTATATTCATAGTTAACTTGTAATTTTTAGTCCGTTGCGTCGAGCGTTGAGAGTTGACTCTAGTCCCGGTTCTGGATTTTTGAACGTCTTTGCGAATAATTTAATATCTTGTACTTTGCGTTTTGAATCTTGTACTCTTGTAATTTTGAGACGTTTCTTATCAATAATTGGAACCTCTTTGATTGTATTTTGTACTTTTGAGCTTTTTGGTCGTTTGCGTCTTCAATTCGTCGAATCTGTCTTTTGTCTTCACCTTTTATTATTTAAACGAATATCACTTTTAAATAGAACAATTGCAACTAAAAGCTTGTCTTTCTTGAAGAATAATGCTATGAAATATATGTTCGTTTTTAGCATTATCAACTTTCTTATATAGAAGCGCGTCTTTTGAAAAGAATGCAATGTTTGTAAAATGTATCATATAGAGGGCAAACCTCGCAATGGGACCGATGAATGATGTGCTGCATCAATAGAGATTTTGGCGGGCCGTCACACATACGTTGGGAAAAAGTTTGATCTAAAAATGCATGTTGGTTATACGTTATCTTATAAACTACAAAAGTCCGATTATTCAATGGAAATCACTGATGATGACGAGCTTTCATTCTTTATAGAGGCAGCACGTAATTCCCCACAAAGACCAATTGAGGTATTTGTTCTTGAAACTCCAATCTCCCAACAAACACATCACGGAAACATTCCTACAACACACCAAACCATACCGCAATATTGTACAACCTCCTCAAATTTATAACCAACAACAAAATTTTCCCTTTTCAAATCCTCAAATATTTCCAAACCAAGCCCTCAATTTGTTCTCTGTAGCTCCTCAATATTGCATCCACCTATTATACCAGAACCTTTTGAGAATAAAACTATTCATCAAACTTTTACTCAATACCTGACAAATACAACATCTTTGTCACTACCTTCAAAAGAGAACACCCTTTACAATTCATTTTTTCCACATCATTCTGACCATACGTTTAATCCTAAATCATCTTACGATGTCGGTACCTCACAACATCAGTCTGTTGATGAATCTACCGCACATCATAATGTTGAAATGAGTCAAGAATATGCTGAGGATTTAGGTGATGATTGTGATAACAAGTCAAACATAAATGAAGTCAAGCCTGAAGAAGATGGTGAAAATGACGAAGGTGTTGAAGATGAAAGTAATGTTGATCACGGATTCATTAGTGAAAAGGAAAATGAAAAGGATTACAAGCCTCCACGTGACTGGAAAGAAAACACCTTCTCTCATATGCCCAACCCCATACCTCCACCACCTGAAAACTGTAAACAAATCACATTGCCAAATATCGATGGGGGTAGAAAGGTTACGTTGAGAAAATGTGTTTGGTTTGTCAACAAACTAGAATGCCAGAAGATTATTGCACAAAATTCTATTCAAGAAGGGTACGAATTCAAGCTAAGGACTTCTTCTACAACTAGATACGATGTTATGTGCATCAATAAAGGATGTGACTGGAGGATAAACACTAAACGTTCTAATCATGGAGATCCTTTTGAAGTTACCGGCATGAATGACACACATACTTGTTCAAAGACCCAAATCAAAACCAAACATCGTAACGCATACAAAGATGTATTGGGTGATATGTTGGTGCAAAAGTTGAAAGATCCAAACAGAGTATATAGGCCAAAGGATATAATTGATGACATATGTGAGCTTTATCACATTAAGATATCTTATCAGCAAGCTTGGCGTGGTAGAGAATGTGCTTTGGAAAAGTTGAGAGGTGGTCATGCGGAATCGTTCAACAAGCTTCCGTATTACTTTTATAACCTCAAGTTAAAAAATCCAGGAACATTCACCGAAATAAAGACGGATCAATATGGCCGATTTGATATGTGTTTCATGATGCTGGGTGTTTCGGTAACTAAATTATTAATTTTTAACGTTATATTATTGTTTATAAAACAAAAACTACACTTTTATTAAAGTAACAATTTTTTTCTGTAGATACGGACGTTTCAGAAAAATCTAAGACCTCTAATCATTGTTGACGGGGCACACTTAAAGGGTATATACAAGGGTTCAAATTTGATTGCTGTGGGAATGGATGGGAACAATAGTATTGTCCCACTCGCTTACGGGATTTGTTTCGGTGAGTCCGGTATATCCTGGACTTGGTTTATGAGTAAGTTAAAAGAATGCATATGAGAGGTTCCAGAATTAGTTTTCATTTCCGATAGACATTTAGATATTGCTCAAGGTGTTAGTAAAGTTTTTGCAAAGGCTTTTCATGGTATTTATTGTCGTCATTTATTGATGAACATTAACTTACCAAAAAAAGAAGATTGGATCTTTTGGAAAATATGCAAAGCTCATAAAGTTACCGAATTTAATTTTTTTATAGATCAACTTCTTAACATCGATCCAAAGGCATATGAAAAGCTTAAAAAAGTGTGCTTTGAAAGATGGTGCAGGGCTCATTGCCCTGTAAACAGGTATAACTACTTAACCTCTAATTGTGTTGAGTCAGTAAATTCGTTATCCGTTTCAGTACGTAAAATGCCTATTACAATGATAATGGAGTTTTTTAGAGGTTTGGTACAAAGGTGGTCTTTCGAAAGACGCAAAAAAGGAGGTAAACCAATAACTTAATTTAATTAACATTTATGGATTCATTATCATAATATTTTAATAAATGGTATTTCTTTATACAGCAAATTATGAAAAACTTGGTCATGTACTTGCACCAAAGGCTGAGACAAAGATTTACAAGAGAATACGTAAATCAAACATGTGGCAAGTGCATGGGATTAGCTCAACTCGTTACTAAGTCTATGATGGAAGATGTAGTGACCCGAACTTTTCCATGTTTATATATATTAATTGAGATTGATATTTACATGATTAAATGTTTCTAACATGTTAAGCAATCAAACTTGTTAAGACTTGATTAATTGAAATATGTTTCATATAGACAATTGACCACCCAAGTTGACCGGCGATTCACGAACGTTAAAACTTGTAAAAACGACATGACGATATATATATATATATATATGGATATACATATGGTTAACATGAGATTATGATAATTAAGTATCTCCATAAGTATATTAACAATGAGTTATATACATATAAACAAGACTACTAACTTAAGGATTTCGAAACGAGACATATATGTAACGATTATCGTTGTAACGACATTTAAATGTATATATATCATATTAAGATATATTAATATATCATAATATCATGATAATATAATAATTTAACATCTCATTAGATATAATAAACAATGGGTTAACAACATTAATTGAGATCGTTAACTTAAAGGTTTCAAAACAACACTTACATGTAACGACTAACGATGACTTAACGACTCAGTTAAAATGTATATACATGTAGTGTATTTAGATGTATTAAAATACTTTTGGAAGACTTCAAGACATATATCAAAACACTCATACTTAACGAAAATGGTTACAGTTACTTTTCCATTCTTTTCTTTCATCAAGAATTCTAGTCGTATTCTTACCCGTATTATACACAGCTTCAAAACGTACTTACTATGAGTATATACCAATAGAAACTAGCATGGGATTCCACTCTTGATTATGTCATGTATGACTAATCAATTTTAACTTCTACCATGAGCTAGTCAACTAACTAGAACTCCTTTTAACCCCACTCACCACTCACCAATTACCACTCATCATTCACTCCATTTCACTTCCAATTCTCTTTCTAATTCTCTCTCAACACACACACACACACACTATTATGAACGTATTTTTCTAGTAGTTAATCATCATCTTCATCAAAAATCACTTCAAAAATCAAGCTATAATCATCATAGGAAGAACACTTCAAGAACACTTCAAAAATCCCTTCAAGTTTACTAATTTGCTTCCAAGCTTTCTAATCCATTCCAAGTAATCATCTAAGATCAAGAAACCTTTGTTATATACAGTAGGTTATCTTTCTTATTCAAGGTAATATTCATATTCAAACTTTGATTCAATTTCTATAACTATAAACTATCTTAATTCGAGTAAAAATCTTACTTGAACTTGTTTTTGTGTCATGATCCTACTTCAAGAACTTTCAAGCCATCCAAGATCCTTTGAAGCTAGATCATTTCTTGTCACTTCCAGTAGGTTTACCTACTAAACTTGAGGTAGTAATGATGTTCATAACATCATTCGATTCATATATATAAAACTATCTTATTCGAAGGTTTAAACTCGTAATCACTAGAACATAGTTTAGTTAATTCTAAACTTGTTCGCAAACAAAAGTTAATCCTTCTAACTTGACTTTTAAAATTAACTACACACATGTTCTATATCTATATGATATGCTAACTTAATGATTTAAAACCTGGAAACACGAAAAACACCGTAAAACCGGATTTACGCCGTCGTAGTAACACCGCGGGCTGTTTTGGGTTAGTTAATTAAAAACTATGATAAACTTTAATTTAAAAGTTGTTATTCTGAGAAAATGATTTTTATTATGAACATGAAACTATATCCAAAAATTATGGTTAAACTCAAAGTGGAAGTATGTTTTCTAAAATGGTCATCTAGACGTCGTTCTTTCGACTGAAATGACTACCTTTACAAAAATGACTTGTAACTTATTTTTCTGACTATAAACCTATACTTTTCTGTTTAGATTCATAAAATAGAGTTCAATATGAAACCATAGCAATTTGATTCACTCAAAACGGAATTAAAATGAAGAAGTTATGGGTAAAACAGGATTGAATAATTTTTCTCATTTTAGCTACGTGAAAATTGGTAACAAATCTATTCCAACCATAACTTAATCAACTTGTATTGTATATTATGTAATCTTGAGATACCATAGACACGTATATAATGTTTCGACCTATCATGTCGACACATCTATATTATTTCGGAACAACCATAGACACTCTATATGTGAATGTTGGAGTTAGCTATACAGGGTTGAGGTTGATTCTAAAATATATATAGTTTGAGTTGTGATCAATAATGAGATACGTATACACTGGGTCGTGGATTGATTCAAGATAATATTTATCGATTTATTTCTGTACATCTAACTGTGGACAACTAGTTGTAGGTTACTAACGAGGACAGCTGACTTAATAAACTTAAAACATCAAAATATATTAAAAGTGTTGTAAATATATTTTAAACATACTTTGATATATATGTATATATTGTTATAGGTTCGTAAATCAACCAGTGGCCAAGTCTTACTTCCCGACGAAGTAAAAATCTGTGAAAGTGAGTTATAGTCCCACTTTTAAAATCTAATATTTTTGGGATGAGAATACATGCAGGTTTTATAAATGATTTACAAAATAGACACAAGTACGTGAAACTACATTCTATGGTTGAATTATCGAAATCGAATATGCCCCTTTTTATTAAGTCTGGTAATCTAAGAATTAGGGAACAGACACCCTAATTGACGCGAATCCTAAAGATAGATCTATTGGGCCTAACAAACCCTATCCAAAGTACCGGATGCTTTAGTACTTCGAAATTTATATCATATCCGAAGGGTGTCCCGGAATGATGGGGATATTCTTATATATATGCATCTTGTTAATGTCGGTTACCAGGTGTTCACCATATGAATGATTTTTATCTCTATGTATGGGATGTGTATTGAAATATGAAATCTTGTGGTCTATTGTTACAATTTGATATATATAGGTTAAACCTATAACTCACCAACATTTTTGTTGACGTTTAAAGCATGTTTATTCTCAGGTGAATACTAAGAGCTTCCGCTGTTGCATACTAAAATAAGGACAAGATTTGGAATCCATGTTTGTATGATATTGTGTAAAAACTGCATTCAAGAAACTGATTTCGATGTAACATATTTGTATTGTAAACCATTATGTAATGGTCGTGTGTAAACAGGATATTTTAGATTATCATTATTTGATAATCTACGTAAAGCTTTTTAAACCTTTATTTATGAAATAAAGGTTATGGTTTGGTTTAAAAATGAATGCAGTCTTTGAAAAACGTCTCATATAGAGGTCAAAACCTCGCAACGAAATCAATTAATATGGAACGTTTTTAATCAATAAGAACGGGACATTTCAGTTGGTATCCGAGCGTTGGTCTTAGAGAACCAGAAAATTTGCATTAGTGTGTCTTATCGAGTTTGTTAGGATGTATTAGTGAGTCTGGACTTCGACCGTGTTTTCTTTAAAAATGATTGCTTAACATTTTTGTTGGAAACTATATATTTTTAACATCTGAATATTATGTGATATATTAATCTCTTAACGTGTTTGATATTATGTGATAGATGTCTACCTCTAGAACAAGTCCCATTGACTCACCTAATAATAATGAGGATTCAAATGTAAATTGGAATGATTCGTGGACTGATTCAGAAGTTCCCGAAGAGGAACCGGAAGAAGAGTCGGAACCGGAAGAAGAATCGGAACCGGAAGAAGAAATAGAACCGGTGGGGGAAATAATAAAACGGTTAAGTAAAAGAGAATCCTCAACCAACCGACCAAGGTTAATTATGGTCAATGGTGTTTTCGCCAAGGAAGCAAAATATTGGGAGGATTACCAATTCTCCGATGAATCGGATTTCGACGAGAATTCCGATGATGTTATAGAAATTACCCCAACTGAATTTAAAAAAGCAAAAGAAAATAATAAGGGAAAGGGCATAAAAATAGAGAAATCTAATTCCAACCCCGATGAACTTTATATGTATCGTCAACCCCCGAAGTCCTTAAGTTGTAACAATGACCCGGGAACCTCTAAACCACCAGGTTTTTCTAAACCAATGTAGACAACGATGGCTCGTATTAGGGGAACATCATATATCCCTAGAAACTTGGCAAAACGAACCAAAACCGAACAAGAAAAAACGAGCGAGTCAGAATAAGATAGTTGTATTCGTGTGGTGTAATATATGTAATATAGTGTGCTTATGCTTTATGATATATGTAAAAATTGCTTGTATTAATAAGTATTTTTTTTATGAATCTAACTCTTGTCTATTTTACAGTATATAAAAACACAAAATGGATAGACAACCCAATATTTTAAGAGACCTACCCGGAGACATGATTGATGAAATCTTTTCTAGAGTCGGTCAGAATTCCTCGGCACAACTATTTAAGGCGAGATCAGTTTGTAAGACATTCGAAGAACGTTCCAAGAATGCCTTGGTTTATAAAAGGCTTTCGTTCGAAAGATGGGGGATATCACATTGGGAAATCCATAACTTACGATGTGGTTACTTTGACGCATATATTGCGGGGAACCCAAATGCTATTTTACGCAACGGGTTAAGAAATTATTTTGACTCAGTATATCCGAATATAGGACTTCGTGATTTAGAAAAAGCGACTAACATGCAACATAAAGAAGCATGTTATGCTTACGGGTTAGTAATGTTCACTTCTCACCAAAGTGAGAACAAGAACATCGGGCTACAACTATTAAACAAAACGTTCCCACAAGTGACGGAGTCGGTAATTGGGGTAGGAAATGAGGTTTTTAGGTTATTACGAGACTGTTGGTCATTACGTAACCCTCGTCCCTTTGACAACGTTACAACACGCTGTCTTATCAACGGCCATAACGGTTATGTTCCACAAGACCAAGGATGGGAAGTAGTCCTAGTAAAACTAGAATGCATGACTTGTTTCTGGACGTATGAATTATGTGTCTTTATTGCCTTTGCTGAACGACTTGTGTACTAGCTAGAATTATCTTCACAACTATCTTGTATCAAAGTTATTGTGTGCTATATTTCATGCTTTATGTAAAATAAGCGGTATTGTAAGTTTGTAAAATATTGTATAAAAGTTTGAACGCGAAATATTATTACAATCAGTTTTTCATATAGAATTGTAGTAGTTGAATTGTATATTAGCTACTAAGTATGAACTTAACGGGTAGGTACTACCCGAATTTAAACTTATAAAACACTAATATGAAGAAAAAGCTTTTATAAATGAGTTCATATTATGCTACGAAATACTATTAACTACTCTTAATATTCTGTATGATTAACTTGTTCCATTTGACTATTTTGAAGGAAATGGCACCGACTACTCGACACACCGTGAATATGAATGAAGAGGAATTCCGTACTTTTCTAGCTTCAAACATAGCCGCAGTACAGGCTGCGCTACATACCAACAATAACCTTGGATCTGGCAGTACAGGAAATCGTGTAGGATGCACCTACAAAGAATTCACTGCCTGCAAACCTTTGGAATTTGATGGAACCGAAGGACCGATCGGATTGAAACAGTAGACCGAGAAGGTCGAATCGGTGTTTGCCATAAGTAAGTGTACTGAAGAGGACAAAGTGAAGTACGCTACGCATACCTTCACAGGTTCTGCGTTAACATGGTGGAATACCTATCTAGAGCAAGTGGGACAAGATGATGCGTATGCACTACCGTGGTCAGCATTCAAGCACTTGATGAACGAGAAGTACCGTCCCAGAACCGAGGTCAATAAGCTCAAGACAGAACTTAGAGGGTTACGAACCCAAGGATTTGATATTACCACGTACGAAAGACGATTCACAGAATTGTGCCTATTGTGTCCGGGAGCATTCGAAGATGAGGAAGAGAAGATCGACGCGTTTGTGAAAGGATTACCGGAAAGAATCCAAGAAGATATAAGTTCACACGAGCCCGCCTCCATACAACAGGCATGTAGAATGGCTCACAAACTAGTGAACCAGATTGAAGAAAGAATTAAAGAACAGACTGCTGAAGAGGCCAATGTGAAGCAAGTCAAAAGAAAGTGGGAGGAAAACAGTGATAAGAATCACCAATACAACAACAACAGCAATTACAACAATAATCGCAACAATTATCCCAACAATCGCTACATCAATCGCAACTACAATAAACGGCCCAACAACAACAACAACAACAACAACAACAACAACAGCAACTACAACAATCATCCCAACAACAATAATAACCGCAACAACAACAACAATCAGAAGCAGCTATGCCAAAGGTGTGAAAAGTATCACTCGGGGTTCTGCACCAAATTTTGCAACAAGTGTAAAAGAAATGGTCATAGCGCGGCGAAGTGCGAGGTCTACGGACCAGGGGTTAATAGAACGAAAGGAACAAATGGTGTCGGAACGAGTAATGGTGGAGCAAGTAGTGTCGGAGCAAGTTACGCCAATGTAGTTTGTTATAAATGTGGAAAACCGGGCCACATTATTAGAAATTGCCCGAACCAGGAGAACACGAATGGACAAGGCCGCGGAAGAGTTTTCAATATTAATGCGGCAGAGGCACAAGAAGACCCGGAGCTTGTTACAGGTACGTTTCTTATTGACAATAAATCTGCTTACGTTTTATTTGATTCGGGTGCGGATAGAAGCTATATGAGTAGAGATTTTTGTGCTAAATTAAGTTGTCCATTGACGCCTTTGGATAGTAAATTTTTACTCGAATTAGCAAATGGTAAATTAATTTCAGCAGATAATATATGTCGAAATCGAGAAATTAAACTGGTTAGCGAAACATTTAAGATTGATTTGATACCAGTAGAGTTAGGGAGTTTTGATGTGATAATCGGTATGGACTGGTTGAAAGAAGTGAAAGCAGAGATCGTTTGTTACAAAAATGCAATTCGCATTATACGAGAAAAAGGAAAACCCTTAATGGTGTACGAAGAAAAGGGCAACACGAAGCTACATATTATTAGTAATTTGAAGGCACAAAAACTAATAAGAAAAGGTTGCTATGCTGTTCTAGCACACGTCGAGAAATTACAAACTGAAGAAAAGAGCATCAATGATGTTCCCATTGTAAAAGAATTTCCCGATGTATTTCCGAAAGAATTACCGGGATTACCCCCACAGCGATCCGTTGAATTTCAAATAGATATTTGTACCTGGAGCTGCACCAATAGCTCGTGCTCCTTACAGACTCTCACCCAGAGAGATGAAAGAACTGCAAAGCCAATTACAAGAACTTTTAGAGCGTGGTTTCATTCGACCAAGCACATCACCGTGGGGAGCTCCTGTTTTGTTTGTCAAGAAGAAAGATGGCACATTCAGGTTGTGTATCGACTACCGAGAGTTGAACAAACTTACCATCAAGAACCGCTACCCACTACCGAGAATCGACGACTTATTTGATCAACTACAAGGCTCGTCTGTTTATTCAAAGATTGACTTACGTTCCGGGTATCATCAAATGCGGGTGAAAGAAGATGATATTCCAAAGACTGCTTTCAGAACACGTTACGGTCATTACGAGTTTATGGTCATGCCGTTTGGTTTAACTAATGCACCAGCTGTGTTCATGGACCTTATGAACCGAGTGTATGGACCATACCTTGACAAGTTTTTCATTGTTTTCATTGATGACATACTTATTTACTCAAAGAATGACCAAGAACACGGTGAACATTTGAGAAAGGTGTTAGAAGTATTGAGGAAGGAAGAATTGTACGCTAAGTTTTCAAAGTGTGCATTTTGGTTGGAAGAAGTTCAATTCCTCAGTCACATAGTGAACAAAGAAGGTATTAAGGTAGATCCGGCAAAGATAGAAACTGTTGAAAAGTTGGAAACCCCGAAAACTCCGAAACACATACGCCAGTTTTTAGGACTAGCTGGTTACTACAGAAGGTTCATCCAAGACTTTTCCAGAATAGCAAAACCCTTGACTGCATTAACGCATAAAGGGAAGAAATTTGAATGGAATGATGAACAAGAGAAAGCGTTTCAGTTATTGAAGAAAAAGCTAACGACGGCACCTATATTGTCATTGCCTGAAGGGAATGATGATTTTGTGATTTATTGTGACGCATCAAAGCAAGGTCTCGGTTGTGTATTAATGCAACGAACGAAGGTGATTGCTTATGCGTCTAGACAATTGAAGATTCACGAACAAAATTATACGACGCATGATTTGGAATTAGGCGCGGTTGTTTTTGCATTAAAGACTTGGAGGCACTACTTATATGGGGTCAAAAGTGTTATATATACCGACCACAAAAGTCTTCAACACATATTTAATCAGAAACAACTGAATATGAGGCAGCATAGGTGGATTGAATTATTGAATGATTACGACTTTGAGATTCGTTACCACCCGGGGAAGGCAAATGTGGTAGCCGATGCCTTGAGCAGGAAGGACAGAGAACCCATTCGAGTAAAATCTATGAATATAATGATTCATAATAACCTTACTACTCAAATAAAGGAGGCGCACAAGGAGTTTTAAAAGAGGGAAATTTAAAGGATGAAATACCCAAAGGATCGGAGAAACATCTTAATATTCGGGAAGACGGAACCCGGTATAGGGCTGAAAGGATTTGGGTACCAAAATTTGGAGATATGAGAGAAATGGTACTTAGAGAAGCTCATAAAACCAGATACTCAATACATCCTGGAACGGGGAAGATGTACAAGGATCTCAGAAAATATTTTGGGTGGCCGGGTATGAAAGCCGATGTTGCTAAATACGTAGGAGAATGTTTGACATGTTCTAAGGTCAAAGCTAAGCATCAGAAACCATCAGGTCTACTTCAACAACCCGAAATCTCGGAATGGAAATGGGAAAACATTACCATGGATTTCATCACTAAATTGCCAAGGACTGCAAGTGGTTTTGATACTATTTGGGTAATAGTTGATCGTTTCACCAAATCAGCACATTTCCTGCCAATAAGAGAAGATGACAAGATGGAGAAGTTAGCACGACTGTATTTGAAGGAAGTCGTCTCCAGACATGGAATACCAATCTCTATTATCTCTGATAGGGATGGCAGATTTATTTCAAGATTCTGGCAGACATTACAGCAAGCATTAGGAACTCGTCTAGACATGAGTACTTCCTATCATCCACAAACTGATGGGCAGAGCGAAAGGACGATACAAATGCTTGAAGACATGCTACGAGCATGTGTTATTGATTTCGAAAACAGTTGGGATCGACATCTACCATTAGCAGAATTTTCCTACAACAACAGCTACCATTCAAGCATTGAGATGGCGCCATTTAAAGCACTTTATGGTAGAAAGTACAGGTCTCTGATTTGTTGGAGTGAAGTGGGGGATAGACAGATTACGGGTCCGGAGATTATACAAGAAACTACCGAGAAGATCATCCAAATTCAACAACGGTTGAAAACCGCCCAAAGTCGACAAAAGAGCTACGCTGACATTAAAAGAAAAGATATAGAATTTGAAATTGGAGAGATGGTCATGCTTAAAGTTGCACCTTGGAAAGGCGTTGTTCGATTTGGTAAACGAGGGAAATTAAATCCAAGGTATATTGGACCATTCAAGATTATTGATCGTGTCGGACCAGTAGCTTACCGACTTGAGTTACCTCAACAACTCGCGGCTGTACATAACACTTTTCACGTCTCGAATTTGAAGAAATGTTTTGCTAAAGAAGATCTCACTATTCCGTTAGATGAAATCCAAATCAACGAAAAACTCCAATTCATCGAAGAACCCGTCGAAATAATGGATCGTGAGGTTAAAAGACTTAAGCAAAACAAGATACCAATTGTTAAGGTTCGATGGAATGCTTGTAGAGGACCCGAGTTCACCTGGGAGCGTGAAGATCAGATAAAGAAGAAATACCCGCATCTATTTCCAGAAAATTCGTCAACACCTTCAACAGCTTAAAATTTCGGGACGAAATTTATTTAACGGGTAGGTACTGTAGTGACCCGAACTTTTCCATGTTTATATATATTAATTGAGATTGATATTTACATGATTAAATGTTTCTAACATGTTAAGCAATCAAACTTGTTAAGACTTGATTAATTGAAATATGTTTCATATAGACAATTGACCACCCAAGTTGACCGGCGATTCACGAACGTTAAAACTTGTAAAAACGACATGACGATATATATATGGATATACATATGGTTAACATGAGATTATGATAATTAAGTATCTCCATAAGTATATTAACAATGAGTTATATACATATAAACAAGACTACTAACTTAAGGATTTCGAAATGAGACATATATGTAACGATTATCGTTGTAACGACATTTAAATGTATATATATCATATTAAGATATATTAATATATCATAATATCATGATAATATAATAATTTAACATCTCATTAGATATAATAAACAATGGGTTAACAACATTAATTGAGATCGTTAACTTAAAGGTTTCAAAACAACACTTACATGTAACGACTAACGATGACTTAACGACTCAGTTAAAATGTATATACATGTAGTGTATTTAGATGTATTAAAATACTTTTGGAAGATTTCAAGACATATATCAAAACACTCATACTTAACGAAAATGGTTACAGTTACTTTTCCATTATTTTCTTTCATCAAGAATTCTAGTCGTATTCTTACCCGTATTATACACAGCTTCAAAACGTACTTACTATGAGTATATACCAATAGGAACTAGCATGGGATTTCACTCTTGATTATGTCATGTATGACTAATCAATTTTAACTTCTACCATGAGCTAGTCAACTAACTAGAACTCCTTTTAACCCCACTCACCACTCACCAATTACCACTCATCATTCACTCCATTTCACTTCCAATTCCCTTTCTAATTCTCTCTCAACACACACACACACACACACACTATTATGAACGTATTTTTCTAGTAGTTAATCATCATCTTCATCAAAAATCACTTCAAGAATCAAGCTATAATCATCATAGGAAGAACACTTCAAGAACACTTCAAAAATCCCTTCAAGTTTACTAATTTGCTTCCAAGCTTTCTAATCCATTCCAAGTAATCATCTAAGATCAAGAAACCTTTGTTATATACAGTAGGTTATCTTTCTTATTCAAGGTAATATTCATATTCAAACTTTGATTCAATTTCTATAACTATAAACTATCTTAATTCGAGTAAAAATCTTACTTGAACTTGTTTTTGTGTCATGATCCTACTTCAAGAACTTTCAAGCCATCCAAGATCCTTTGAAGCTAGATCATTTCTTGTCACTTCCAGTAGGTTTACCTACTAAACTTGAGGTAGTAATGATGTTCATAACATCATTCGATTCATATATATAAAACTATCTTATTCGAAGGTTTAAACTCGTAATCACTAGAACATAGTTTAGTTAATTCTAAACTTGTTCGCAAACAAAAGTTAATCCTTCTAATTTGACTTTTAAAATTAACTACACACATGTTCTATATCTATATGATATGCTAACTTAATGATTTAAAACCTGGAAACACGAAAAACACCGTAAAACCGGATTTACGCCGTCGTAGTAACACCGCGGGCTGTTTTGGGTTAGTTAATTAAAAACTATGATAAACTTTGATTTAAAAGTTGTTATTCTGAGAAAATGATTTTTATTATGAACATGAAACTATATCCAAAAATTATGGTTAAACTCAAAGTGGAAGTATGTTTTCTAAAATGGTCATCTAGACGTCGTTCTTTCGACTGAAATGACTACCTTTACAAAAACGACTTGTAACTTATTTTTCCGACTATAAACCTATACTTTTCTGTTTAGATTCATAAAATAGAGTTCAATATGAAACCATAGCAATTTGATTCACTCAAAACGGATTTAAAATGAAGAAGTTATAGGTAAAACAAGATTGGATAATTTTTCTCATTTTAGCTACGTGAAAATTGGTAACAAATCTATTCCAACCATAACTTAATCAACTTGTATTGTATATTATGTAATCTTGAGATACCATAGACACGTATACAATGTTTCGACCTATCATGTCGACACATCTATATTATTTCGGAACAACCATAGACACTCTATATGTGAATGTTGGAGTTAACTATACAGGGTTGAGGTTGATTCCAAAATATATATAGTTTGAGTTGTGATCAATACTGAGATACGTATACACTGGGTCGTGGATTGATTCAAGATAATATTTATCGATTTATTTCTGTACATCTAACTGTGGACAACTAGTTGTAGGTTACTAACGAGGACAGCTGACTTAATAAACTTAAAACATCAAAATATATTAAAAGTGTTGTAAATATATTTTAAACATACTTTGATATATATATGTATATATTGTTATAGGTTCGTAAATCAACCAGTGGCCAAGTCTTACTTCCCGACGAAGTAAAAATCTGTGAAAGTGAGTTATAGTCCCACTTTTAAAATCTAATATTTTTGGGATGAGAATACATGCAGGTTTTATAAATGATTTACAAAATAGACACAAGTACGTGAAACTACATTCTATGGTTGAATTATCGAAATCGAATATGCCCCTTTTTATTAAGTCTGGTAATCTAAGAATTAGGGAACAGACAACCTAATTGACGCGAATCCTAAAGATAGATCTATTGGGCCTAACAAACCCCATCCAAAGTACCGGATGCTTTAGTACTTCGAAATTTATATCATATCCGAAGGGTGTCCCGGAATGATGGGGATATTCTTATATATATGCATCTTGTTAATGTCAGTTACCAGGTGTTCACCATATGAATGATTTTTATCTCTATGTATGGGATGTGTATTGAAATATGAAATCTTGTGGTCTATTGTTACGATTTGATATATATAGGTTAAACCTATAACTCACCAACATTTTTGTTGACGTTTAAAGCATGTTTATTCTCAGGTGAATACTAAGAGCTTCCGCTGTTGCATACTAAAATAAGGACAAGATTTGGAGTCCATGTTTGTATGATATTGTGTAAAAACTGCATTCAAGAAACTGATTTCGATGTAACATATTTGTATTGTAAACCATTATGTAATGGTCGTGTGTAAACAGGATATTTTAGATTATCATTATTTGATAATCTACGTAAAGCTTTTTAAACCTTTATTTATGAAATAAAGGTTATGGTTTGGTTTAAAAATGAATGCAGTCTTTGAAAAACGTCTCATATAGAGGTCAAAACCTCGCAAAGAAATCAATTAATATGGAACGTTTTTAATCAATAAGAACGGGACATTTCAGAAGATATAATTGTCTTGTTGACTTGGAAAGCGGAGAATGTGAGTGTAAAAAATGGAAACATTCCGGCTTACCATGCGGTCACGTCATAGCGGTGTGTAAGGAAAATGATATAGGAAACTGTGCTGACTTGGCAAAACATTGGTTCACGCTCGAAAATTATCAGGCAACCTATGTAGAGGAAACTATTTTTGTAGGTGACGTTCGCGATTGGGTTATCCCGGATAACTTCCAAGTGGTGTTACCTCCTATTATAAACAAGCGCAATGCCAGTAGACTGAAGAAAACGTCCCAAATTCCATCACAAGGCGAGAGGATTAAAATAAAGGTTTGTAGGCGATGTGGTGCTGACGATCATGAAAGCAGTCAATGTCGTGTCTCCATGACTTCAACAAAGTCCTCTTTATTTTCCACAGTTGATTTGAATGAACCATAACTCTTGTTATCTTAGTTTGTTATTGTCTATTATCTTGGTGTCTTGTTTATTGACCGATAACTTAGTTATATGATTATTTAGACGCTCACAGGAAGGTTTATGATCTTTAACTATGATATCTAGTTTTTCCTTATGCTTACAAACATCATCCTTGAGACCATCAGCTCTCAACTAATTGTCAGGGAGTTCAATTTTTAGTTTTTTCATGGTTTGTCTAAGCTCATATAATCCATTCTCACATTCAATCAATAGGAAACTGAATTTGGTATTGCCAACTGATGATAGGAAACTTGTTCCTTTTGCGTGAATCGAGCATTTTGTATTTTAAAAAATCGAAGTGTATGTAACAACATTTGGAGACACGTTTCTCATCTCCATTTCATTTACCACAGATTCCACAGCATTAAAATCTCCTAACTTGCAGTATCCATCAATCAATGCTGAATAAGTAACATAATTTGGAACCAAACCAGAAGCCAAAAGATCATTAAACAATGTCTCAGCTTCAATATTGTTTTCACTTTTAAACAATCCATCCATCAAAGTAGTGAACACCACCACATCGAACCGAATTCCACGCACTACCATTTGACTCTGTAAACCAAGGGCAACCATTGCATTATGTCTTTTAAAGAACAAATCTAAAAACATCGAATACGTTACATGATTTGGGTCAGCACCAACTCTTCTCATTTCCATGAAAAGCGCTTGAGCATCTTCGATTGTCCAATGCTTACAGAGCCCATATATAACCGTACTATAACTAACAACATCCGGACATAGCCCATCCACAGCCATTTTCTCAAACAAATCAATCGCTTCATTTTTTAATTTTTTTTTCGATAAATGAGTTTCATCCGGTAAATATATTAATATAAAAATGGTAGACAGAATATTGAACATCTATAGGTGCTCTACTGCCGCCACGAAACAACCGATAAAGCTGCAAGACACGACTAAAGAAACAAGAGTGAAAGCTCATAACACTCAAATAAGACACACAAATTACGGAATCCAAAGTCCTACCTTAACAAAGATCGCACTTACTAGTAATATTTACCTAATCCATTCTAGACTGCCAAAATAAGTCGCAAATAAATTCACGATACCATAAAGCTGCAAGTCTTGGATCTACGTTCCGTTGAAGCTGCTTTTTAAAAGCTAGACGATACATGAACATGCATACAAAGACACCACTATCTATTCCGTTTACCTGCTGAGGAGTAAGATGTTGTGGATGATTCTTAAATGTGATCTTGTATTGCTTTTCATCCAAACCTTTACTATGTAACATGCCATATAAGGATAAATAGTTCGGGAGCTTCTCTTTTAGAGCAGTCTGTAACTTCAACCAATATGAATTTTGTCTTACGTTTTTGCCTTTTTTATCACACGGTATCAAGCTGTCATAATAAGTAATAATGCCTGTCGGAATATGCAACGCCATAAGCAAATAATGGTTTTTTGGCTCGTTTGCCAGAATGAACACCTGTTATCATAAGTGTTAAGAAATGTTAGACATCTCATGAGGTAAAAAATGTACATATTAAAAATCCTATAATAATACGCGTGACTTACACGAGTGACTTCTTTCCAGTTCCCACGATAATTATTACCACTACAATAATGTTCGCCTACATCATTATATTCCCGATACAACATCATATTTGCGAAGTAACAATCAACTGTTGACCAATCAGCATTTTCTGGTCGCAGTATATTTAAGTAATCCATCCACAACATAATGTGCTGTTACAACATACATAACATAAAAATCAATTATTATATGAAAAAAAAGATGGAAATAAAGATTTTACTACTCACAGTATCGAAGAGCCATCCCGTTTGTAGCTGCTCTTTTTTATCCATATACTTGGCTGGTATTGGGTGTTCAAGTAAAGTATACCAAAAAACTGGTGTAACATTTACTGCTGTTAATGTTGATCCGAGCGAGTGTCGCATTTTCAGAAAGTAGCCACTCATCAAAATTAGGACTTGTGTTTGGTGAGGGATAATTACCGAATATCCTTATAAAATCCTATAACATCAAAAGTAAAAAACCATCATAAATGAACTTAACTAATAGCTCTCGGCAATTTTATTTACTGTATGGATTACTAAAATATATCTTACTTACTCAGTAAGCATTTACAAAAGATTTATATTACCTCATTGAAATCTGGCACAGGCTTTGCGGGACCAAACACTCTTGATACATTACTGTCATGCGCGTCACTCTTAATCGAGATTTTATCCTATTAATATATCAGAGTATATAAATGCATACATATACATTATTAATAATATAATGTAGCATAGGCCTTTTGAGGAAAAAAATAAATATTTATAAAATAATAGCATCAAATATAATACCTTATACTCTCCAGCTTTCACCATTGTTTTGTCCTTGGTTTCTTTTGCATTTGGTGCAGTATAGTCCTTTTAATCCATAAAAACCAAATCACATAATGATTTTATAAAACAGTAGTTTAAACATTAGTTCACTGCCCGTTTAATCATTTAAAGAAGTACAAACATCTAAGTACATGTAAGTGATGCTAATAACTAATAACTTCTTACAAAATATATAAGATTTATACTACTTCAAATTAAGCATATAATAGCTTTAGCACATAAAAGCAGCAAACAACTTTCAAAATTTAGCAAAGAGCTTTGTAAATTCAGCAAAACACCTTATAAATTTGTAAATATAAACATCAAATTAACATGAAATTACTTGCACATGTAAGTAGGCTTTTAACAACAAATTAATTGCACATATAAGCAGCCTTTAACAGCAGTTTAATTAGCCAATAACCTAAGCATCAGCAGAATCAACGATGAAAACTGATATAAGCATCATTAAAACAGTAGTTTAAAAAAAAAAGATTAAACCTGTTGGTGCATAAGAGGAGACGGATGTTGCTGTTTCTCCTGCACATGAATACTACCACGCATTCCACCAAGATGTTGTCCCTGCTGCCTACATGGGACCATTGTCATGCAACAATTTGACACTAGACCACCACCCGGGCTAATTCCAGAAAGAAGTTGCTGCTGGAATCCATAACCAACAGGTTATCCAGATGCAACAAAAGAAAAGACGTAAATCGGTAAACACGTAAAAAAAAATTGCAAAGACTGGAAAACAACTTTCACATTATCAAATCAAAGTCAGATAAAGCGTAATGGAAGTTAGATTACTCTTTGACGAATCAAGGTATGCTGAGGTTGACCATAAAACATTTGGTGACCAACACCGGGACCGTACATCGGCTTACGAGGAGCTCCACCAGGGGACATTAAAATCGGGCGCATCTCGGAAGACTGTTTATTTCTTTTGTTCATCTTCAACCACTGCTCCCTTTCGGACATCATTTTATCTTTTCCAAAATACGAATTTTTGTCATCAAAGAATTGACCTTTTTTTTTCATTAAGTGGCTTTTTTTGAACCTGTAAAAAAAATTTATTTTCAAAATATAAACAATAATAAATAACATAAGTATGTTAACACAAATATTTTTGTACCTCCACACTTTGATCAAGGCTTAACTTATGTAAGGGACTTATCGCACGTTTCTTCTTGATTTTGAGTTTCGCAGGCGTTGTTGATTGAGGTTTCATCCATGGTGATTTTTGAAAAGGCCCAACGTTCCTGTTACGCTTCCCTCTCCTTTGTGGTTTTGGATCTTCTTTCCGATCCTCTAGGACAGATGGAACCTTAACAATCTGATAAAGACATACGAAAAATTTAGATACCAAATTTTTTAGTTAATTACTTTATGTAAAACATATATTATTACATTATATGCGTCCCTCTAATTAAATTCCGGAGACCATATATGCATATATCAATACTAGAATTCTCACCACTTTTTCCAACGAATGGTATACCGACTCAAATCTTGAATCTTCAACTAAATCTTCATTTGTCGTTGGTAATTGTGACAATGTTAAGGTGGTACCACATTTTTTGGCATCTTCATTTCCTTCTTGTCCTTCTTGAATATACATATAAAATATACAGATAAACATAAAATATTTTTATAAAATTTAGCATAAACCTATTACACGTTCAATTTCCATACAACTAACCTTAGGTGAATCTTTAAAGAAGTTCAGATCTATAGTTTGACTAAAATCTAAGTTGAGATCCAAATCGATATTATGACTATCTTTATCTAAATTGAAGGAAGGTTTCGAGTCAGGAACTCGATCATGTTCGACAAAGAAATTAGAAACTTTTTCATCGTCTGCGGGATTTGGGAGAACGTTATTATCTACAACGTCTTGAATTGGATTGTCCGGGAAAATGTGATTATCTACAACGTCTTGAATTTCATTGTCCGGGAAAACCTGCATTTTAATATTAGGAGGTTACTAATAATATTTGTAAACAATTATGATAACTTCCAATAACATATTAAAATATACCTCTCGCTCTAACTTCTTATAATTCCCTTTCAACTGGTCCACATCTTTTTGGAACCGGGAACACAAATCCTCTAACTTCTTATATTCTGCATACGATACCACTCTTGGGCCCGTTGAAGAATGGCAGGCTTCAGTAGGAGTATCAATAGTTGCATTGAAAGGATTAGGGGGTGGAGTAGTACAATCGGTATGTATGGTAGTAGTAACATCAATAGGACGTCGTCATCCTCACCTTGATTTTCAAAGAATGACCGACTATGTAACCACCAATCTGTTGTTTCCTCAGCTGTAAGCAATGATATATTGCAAGGAATCTGACCCTATAAATATAAAGTTAATATAATTAGTTAGTTTTTTCTAAATATAATATCATAACATAAATATAAAGATAAAGATAAAAGTCTTACTTCTGGGTAATCCGGTAAGAAATAAAGGCCCGGATCACCACCAACCCTCTCAATCTTTTCCCATCTAATACCCCTAGGTAAGATGTTCGGAGACTTTTTCCACCATTTTTGTCCGCCAACTGGGAAGGCCTCTAAAATCCATACCTGAAAAATCCATATAAATCCCTGGAATGTGTAAGTGGCTTTCCCTTTAGTCATGATGTCATTGAAATGCCTTTTCCTACGACTTGGAACCTCATTCTTAAGTTGAGGGTAAGTTAATAACCATATGTGATAACCCCACGGGAAACGGTTCCATTTATCCAGATCAGCCACCAAACCTAAAAAATCATGGTCTACCACATTATGCTCACCACCCTCCCCGGCAAATATAAGCTTATACACCAACAATAACCAAACACGGACTGCATCATCGTCCTCAAGTCTTTCAAACCTATCTGTATTATAAAACAATTCCTAAACGTCACTAACATGGATGGATCGAGACGTGACATCTTTGAATACTCTAGCGCAAAAAGGTTTGTAATCAAGCGGTTCAAAATCCCTCCAATCTAATTTACCAAAACCCAATCCCGAAATTATACAAAACTCTTTTGCTCCAAACCGTAGTCGGTGAGAGCCTAACTGGTATTCTAAAGGATCTATAATTGGATAGACTTAACTACCGAGATCCACCTGATGCTGCAATATCATATGTACTGCAGACCCATTTATTCGCTTAATCCCAAGATCCAACCACTTTCCAAAAGAAGTTGACCTAAATATCTTTTCTCATTCTGTACCCCTAATTCTTCTTTTTATTTCCGGCAAAATAACAATCTTACTCCTGCTTGTCAAATTTGCTTTATATAACTACATAAAAGTTACAAATATTAGTCACATACGATATAGTCGTATAGGTAATAAATAACTAAACATCATATTGTCATGTAGTCATAAACCGATCAAGTAAACAAACAAATAACAACATAAATTACCTTGGTAAAACAAAAGTCGATCTCATCCAATGGGTCACGTTTCTTATTATTATTTTGCTCCAAGTTTTCCATCTAGACCACATCAAAAGAACAATATAATCGTTAACCATTCTAGCCATATACACACTCACACTAGACTACACTTGTAGCGACCCGACCAAATCGTCATTGATGGCGCCGACTACTTAGGTCCCGTTACGTGGTCGTAGTCCCTATATGAGACTCGTTTGACCAAAATTATGTCGCATTCTTTTGAAACGTATCATGCTTGCAAAGTTTAGTTTACAAAACTGTTCGACGACAAGTTTAAGTTTACAAGAGTATAAAGTATAAATGAAATAACTTGCGACATAATTAGTTTAAAATCGCGGTTGCTATAAATAGCGTAAGTATGTAAACAATATGTTTGAATCCAAAGGTGCTATCACTAGCGTATGTATGTATGTATGCTTGACTCCAAGTAAGTATGAGTGTACGCGGAAGCATGTATCAAATAGCCAAGTATGAACCTGAGAAACATATAGAAAACTGTCAACGAAAAACGTTGGTGAAATCATAGGTGTTGTAATAAACGTTGTTTTTGAACCACAAGATTTAGTATTCCCATAACGTTGATTATCAAAATCGTTTGCATTCCAAAAGTATTGTTCGCGAGCACCCAATTATCAAGACTTAACATTTCCTTCATAGAACCCCATCACAATAGTGTTAGAACATACACTGTTTCTCGAAAATATATTTCATCCGTAGACGGTAGCGAACCGTCCTAAATGAGGGTTTGTCAAACCCGTATGGCCACACAATATAAGTTCTCGCTTACACCCTGCAAGTGTAACTAATGATAATCGAATTGAGGATTTTTGTTCTAACTCGCTATGGAATGTTTGTTTTCCTTGTACTTGTGTTCAAAGTATAAAAGTAAGTAGTACAAAATGTAACAAAGTATATGTTTCTCAGCCCACAATTTAAAAGTATAAAAAGTTGTTGAAAAGGTGGGACTATGATCTCACCTCGAGTGCACGAGTATAAAAGTACTTCACAAAGTAAACGTGTGCATGATAGTTGTTTAGCCTTGACCTAAACAAATAAGTTGTATCAATTAACCGGTTACGACACAAGGTCGGGTGAAATGTGTTCAATTAGTCCTATGGCTCGTTATGACTCGATTATATAGCATGTGAATCAAATTATCAAGTTTCATGCAAGATACAAGTAAAGAATCATGTTAGAAAGATTGCATAATCATTTGGTTAAGTTTGACAAAAAGTCAAACTTTGGTCGGTCAAAGTCAACGAAAAAGTCAACACGTTCGGGTTCGGTCCCGAACTATTTTTCTGAGGTTTTTATTCATGTATAAGCATGTTAGAACAAGTCTCATGTGAATCGGGGGTGCGTAGCATAGCAAATATTATTCGAAAATTGACAAAATTGGACAGCCCACTTTGGCGCGCCGCGCGGGTGTATGGCGCGCCGCGCCATTACCTGTGCAGAGAATTCTGGCAGTTTTCACACTCAAGCACGAATCCAACTTCAAATACCCATAAATCCTAAACCGTAAACATCCAAAACAAGTATCTTATATCGTTGGAAAGGTATTTTGACAAGGAATACAACTAACCACTTTTCATCAAGCAAAAACATCATTTACAATAGCCAAAAATCTCGTCAAGTGGTCATTAAATGTTCAAAACCATCGTTTCAAGTTTACAAAACGCATTTTAAGATTCGGGAATGCAATTCACACATATGATATGCCGTTTTGAAGGTAATGAAACGTGCATTACAACTAAACACTTACAAATAACATTTCATGGCATTCAAGCATCAAAAAGTTCGTTGTAAGTCTATCAAACCCTAACCAAAATCCACAAAAATCAATATTCATGTTTTTGAAGTTTTCTTAGTCAACCTATGCATTAAAACGAAGCTAGTGATACTAGTAACACAATTAAAACATGAACTTTAACAATTTAACAACATTAACTCATCTAAAATTAAAGATTAAGCACACCCATTTTCAAGTTCATGCTAGTTACTTCAAAACAACAAATCGAGCAAATAAATCATATTTTCATGTTATACACGAGCCATAGACACTAACTAACACCATTTCAAGTCAAAAACACGAATTTAGAGAAATCTAGAGTTTTTAGAAACTTTACCCCAAGCTATGAAATTGGTACCAAATCGAAGAGGATGAAGAGAGGATCACGAAAAAGTAATTTGTTTTGATGTTTGCTTCTCCAATCGGATTTAGATGATGAATTTGTGAGGATGGGTGTTTGAGTTCATGAAAGGGAAGTAGAGAGAAAAGAGGGAGAAGGTGGGAGGTGAAATGAATGGATGGATAAGGTGGGTTGACTAGTTGACCTAGTCAACTAGTTTGCCCACTTGGCAACCTCAGTCCCTCAAGTTTCAAAGCGGGTGCGGGAATTAACCAAACGAATATTTTAAAAACGCTCGAGTAAACGAGTGATGTTATAATTAAATAACGGGAAAAATTAAGAACGTTGGTCAACGGAAACTACGAATTTAAATAACGAAAGATTTTATTAAAAAAAAATAGTGTTAAAAATAAATTTAACGGAAAAACGCGGGATGTTACAACACTAACTTGATAAGTTTGTTTTTTTTACACTACAAACCAAATTAAGATATGCATATAAAATGTTTGATGTTCTTAAGGGAAACATCATATAGTCATGTAGTCATAAACCGATCAAGTAACAAAACAATAACAACATAAATTACCTCGTCTCGGTTAAAGGCGATCACAGTCAATTGGTCACCTTTCTTATTATTAATTTGCTCCAAGTTTTCCATCTAGACCACATCAAAAGAACAACATAATCATTAAACATTCTAGCCATACTAATTCTCAAAAGCAATATGAGCAATTACGCACGCGTACAGGCTGCAATTACAGGCTGCAACCTGGTACGCGTATAGGCTGCAATTACTCACAGCGGGACTGCAACCTGGCACGCGTACAGGCTGCAATTACGCACGCATACGGGCTGCAATCAGGGACATATATGACTGTAATTGAGCAGCATGAGGGCTCTTCATATATTCTTGAGATGGACCACTAGATCCCCACTTCAGATGGACCACTAGATCCCCACGGGCGCTAATTGCAGCCCTACTACACTCTAATGTGTGCTGATTACAACCCTGTTGCAGGCTACATTGAAATAATGGAATACTATATTCTTAAAAATATTTGTAACTACCAATAATGGATTACAACGCTGTTGCAAAGCTACTTTTTAAGAAGTTCAATCAATACAATTGATAACTAGCATGCACAAAACTCACCTTAATCGAATATTCACATTGATGGTGGGGGTACGGTTGTCAGGCGACAGCAAGAAGCCCGGAAAATGGTGAGTGACGCCGGACACTGGTGAAGGTTGAGGCGACATTGATGGTGGGGGTACGGTTGAGGCGAATTTGTAAAAGACAGAGGCGAAAATTGTTAGGGTTTGTTTTTAGTCTTTGTTTTAACCTTAATCGAATATTCACATTGATGGTGGGGGTACGGTTGTCAGGCGACGGCAAGAAGCCCGGAAAGTGGTGAGTAACGCCGGACACTGGTGAATGTTGAGGCGACGTTGATGGTGGGGGTACGGTTGAGGCGAATTTGTAAAAGACAGAGGCAAAAATTGTTAGGGTTCGTTTTTAGTCTTTGTTTTAACCGTGATTTAAACATTTTCGCCTAACTCGCCTAATAAAATTAGGTAAGGCGAAATAATAAACTATACGTGGCGGGATTTGATTGGTGTATATATTCGCCTAATACGCCTAAATGGGATTTCGCCTTATTCGCCTAAAAAAGTTAAATTTAGGCGAAAATCTGGAAAAAAAATTAGGCGGAAGATTTTTTTATGACGTGTAGCGTATTTATTGGTTATAAGAATTTTCGCCTAAATCGCCTAATGTCTAGGCGAAATCAATGCTTACTATTGAAAAATGTGGTCTGACAATGCTTATTTTTGAGAGAGATACAAAAATGCTTATTTCAGTAAATTTTTCTTTATCATTAAATATTAGTAAATATAGTTCGTAGTCCGTACTGCATTATTAGCCATTATTAGAGACCTGGTATAAAATAATAATACTCTGTAGTAATAACAATAATAACAACAAGTATACCATAATTCACGAAGAAGTTAATGTTGAAACAATGAATTTGTAGGTGAGAGCATCAAATAGCGGAAAAGTGTCGGTATCAAACAGTCAACGAGGCTTAATTTATGTGTTAACTTTAGTTTATTATTACGTACTACACCCACACCCCTCATTTGGTCACACCCCTTTACTACTTTTGTATTATTATATTTTTACCTTAAATTAGAATAAAAACTAGGTTAAATTACTTTTCCACTTTAGTTCTGTCACAATTAGGAATATCAGTAGACCGAATATAGATCGGATATTACCAATATTCATTTAATTTTTAATTATCCATATCAATATCCATATCTATTTAGTTGAAGTTCATACGTTCATATTGATATCCGTTGGATTATGCTGGTTAAGGGATATCCGTTGGATATTAAATTAAATGTTAATCTAACGACGTTTTTGACAATTTACAAATAGCATATAATAAATATAAGTATTCAATCTTTATGTTTTCGGTTTGTTACGTATGTATCACGGGCTTATTAAACTAGTTAATATTAATATATATAACTAAACTCTAGTTCTATATACTACCATACGTACCTTTCCATTTATTATTATAATTTTAATATTTTATCATATATGGTCATGTGAATGCTAGCTACTTTGTATTGTAAATGCCATTTAGTTAGTGTGCTAAGCTCAACTTAGAGTCAATGAGTGGAAGTTGCGTAATGAAACAAAAGTATGTGGGTTAAAACTTAACCATCGCTAAAATGAAAGAAAGTGCATGTTTAGCAAAGGTAACCTACTTTGGGTGGTTCATCATTCAAAATAAATTGATAGCATATGTTGTTGTACTTATTAAGGCAACCATTTTATAGTTGAAAAGAAGTTGGTAGGTCGATATTGTGAATTACTAACATTAAAGAGACGTGGGACTTTATTAATTCACGAATGTCGTGTTCACTTCGAAACCAATATATATACTAGTTAAAGATTCCCGAATTTGCTGGATTCTTTAAGAAATTTTTTAAAGAAAAATAGAAACGGGTTTTTATGAGGATTGATTATTATACATTATTGAAAGTGATATGTGTAACCTAAAATAAGCTGAAATAGTAATCAAATTAATATTTAACACTGTTGGAATACAATGATTCAATTCTAAATAAAATATCCGCTAAAAATAAATAAATAAATGTTATATAAATATAAAGGATCACAGTTGCTCAATAAGTGTTTCAAATAAATATATCAGTCAGTAAAATCAAATAATTCTTGAATGATATACTCATTACATTGGCAACCTATAAATATTACTACCTCCGTCCCTAAATTATTGTCCGGTATTCCATTTTGGAATGTCTCAAATTAATTGTCTACTTCCATAAATAGAAAGGAAAGAAGATATTTCATTGGTGGATCTGGAGAGGAGATATTTCATTGGTGGAGAAATGAAGTTAGTGGGATTTCCTAAAACTGTGTGTTTTTTGTCTGGTGACAATAAATATGGGACGGAGGGAGTACAAGAATTGCAACAACATTCCGTAATTTAAGGATGGAATTATGCTAGCTACTAATGACAAAATCTATTCTAAAAGTAGAGACATTCTAGAAGATACAAATATATACGGACTACTATGCCCCGCAGTTGGAATGGGAGGTTGACGGACGTTTAAGCTGGATTTGAAATCCGTAAATAAGCGAGTAGGCAGTCCCTTAGTAAAGATGTCAGCATACTGAGCAGTAGTGGGAACGTGAAGCACCCGAATGTCGCATGTAGCAACTTTATCGCGCACAAAATGAATGTCGATCTCAATGTGTTTTGTGCGCTGATGCTGGACCGGGTTGGTACAAAGGTAAGTTGTAGAGACCCGTCCTAATCTACCTAGACGAAGTCTTCATCATATGGTCCCATTGCGAGGTTCTGCCCTCTATATGCCATGAACAACTCCATGTAATATCTTTAAAATGAGCAAATGCACAGTGGAAGATTTCTTTCGTACCTGAGAATAAACATGCTTTCAAGTGTCAACCAAAAGGTTGGTGAGTTCATAAGTTTTTCGTAAACAATAAAATTCATTATTTTGATAGATCACAATATTTAAATCTTGCATGGTACAAATGGGCCCGAATCCTATACCCACCTGTAATGTACATGCGTTATCTTTTAAATACAGTACACCTTTCTCGTGTACGAAATCATCTTTCATAAATCTTAGTAACCGTACACATATCTTGTTCACAAAAATAACATACACATAACCTGTGTATAAAATCATTCTCTCGATACATAACATTCACTTTTCATTGCTTTAATAGCTTGGCTTGGTAACCGACCTTAACATATAATGCGCATAATAATATCCCCAAAACAGAACATCTCGTTTGTATAATAATCATATAAACTTCGAAGTACTAAACATATAACAACCCAAACCAACCCTCGACCAAACCACGCGAAAATACAAAATAAAAAAAATTTCCTGTGCAGCATACCCGCGCGGCGCGCCAGGTAGGGGCGCGGCGCGCCAAAGTGGACTGTCCGGAAAGTCTCAAAATGCGAAAAAGATTGACTAGTTCCCGACACATTTAGACGAAACGCTTTTTACCATACATCCAAATATGTAAAACTAACTTGTTTCAAATATAAAATCAATGTTTTACAGGCGGGGCCCACATCGGCCGTTTTACGAGTTTAATACAATTTACGAGTTTCGACCACCAAAAAGTTTAAGTTCCAAACTACACAATGAGCATGGCGTTTGGGATTAAACTACCCAACTATCGGTCAAACTCCAAGAGCTACTAAAGCCAAAAGCGTCCCCTAGCATCAAGCGGGATCTCTAGTCCAAAACGATGCCCTTACCCTTGTCCAAAACCGAACCTATAAAATGGTAAACAACGAGAGGGTAAGCAAAGCTTAGTGAATGCAATAATTATACGAATACATATATAATTATACCTACTTGCATACACTTACACAACCGCAAACATGCTAGCAAACAACCTTAGCTTATCGTCGCAATAACAAGCTATAAATCACCAATACCCCCAAGCTAGCATAACATCCGCATATAAATATAACTCGAATAACATAATATGCTTACAACACAAATAACCATGGTCGACCAATAGTACAAGGGAACGGCGCTTGCGAAAACGCCATCGGTGTTCATAACATCCATTAGGGCACTTAACACCTCGCACCACTAACCCCTAGGGTGGCACCTTAACACCTCGGCACATCACCCCGAGTGGCATCTTAACACCTCGATGCATCACTCATTATTTTTACGGAGTGGCGTCTTAACACCTCGACACTACACTCCTAGGTGGCATCTTAACACCTCGATGCTACACCCGAGTGGCATCTTAACACCTCGATGCTACACTCTTCACGTGAAACGTGGTGTCTTAACACCTCGACACTACACCTTTCACGCTACAATAAATAGATACATTATATACATACGCATATAATTATTCCACTCACCTCAAAGTCTTGTGAAAAGATACCCGAGCTTGCGAAACCTCAAAGTAACGTACCTATCACATTATACATATTATCAAACGCAAACTCAAGTCGGTCAACCAATTCTTTCACCATTCCTAAGTCATTTTGACCCAAAGTGCAATCCCGACCCATTTTGCACCATTAACCCTAATAATGGGTCAACTTCACCAAAAACCCTAACTCTAGTCAAATATGGTCTTATTACATTTTTAAATCACCAATTTAACTCATTTTCACACATCCAAGACCACTTAGGTCATTAAAGACCCATTTGACTCATTTCAAGGTCAACACACCCATTTGGGTCATCCATGCCCAATTAATACCCATTTACATATCATTGAAGTGTTCTAGTACTTTAACTAACTAATTAGGTTCATAAACATAAATTAACACTTTGAAAACCCTAATTAGTTACCTTTGAGTCCACATGACCCAAATTCACCCAAAACCCCCAAATTACTAGCAAGTGGGTTTTGTGTGCATCACTAACCCTTAATGCAATTAAAGTAAGAATCTAGGTTTTAGAACTTACCAACACAATCACTACGTAGCTAGCGACTAGATGAACGACTTTAGAACTCGCACTAAGACCCGATTCAACCGCCTTTACCCTTTAATGAAGCTTTCTCACTCAAGGAATGCACTCTCTCACTAGAATTGAATTGGAGAGGATAAGGTGGTTGTGAATGGAGTTAATGAGCTCCCAAAACTGATCTAAGGCATTAAATTTGGACCCCAAGGTGATTTTACCAAAATGCCCTCAAAATATCTAATTAAAAATAAAAGGGGAATCTGTCGCAGACAGATGGAGCGGCGCGCCACCTAGCCGCGCGGCGCGCGACCTCCCAGTTCAGCATCTTTTCTCTTTTTAATTATGTGCAACCAAAACCCCAAAACTGAGTAACTTATATACACACATGTACACTACAATTATTCGGGTCTTACAACTCTCCCCCACTTATTCGGATTGCGTCCTCGCAATCCAAGCCGCATGACACGTGGGAAGATAAACCAACACGAACTCTTCGGGTTCCCAAGTGAACTCGGAACCTTTACTTCGTCACCATTGAACCTTGAAAGTTCTCACCTCTTTATTTCTCAACATTTTCACCTTCTCGTCAAGGATAGCAATCGGTTCCTCGCCATATTCTAACTTGTTGTTTAGCTCGATCTCGTCTAAAGGCATCCATGAGGAATCATCCGCAAGACACTTACGGAGGTGGGAAACATGAAATGTATTATGGATCCCCGCAAGCTCTTCGGGTAATTCCAATCGATATGCAACTTCACCAACACGAGCTAAAACCTTGAATGGCCCAATAAACCGAGGAGCTAACTTTCCCCGTTTTCGAAATCGAATAATACCCTTCCATGGCGAAACCTTAAGCATCACCATATCGCCTTCTTGGAACTCAATCAATCGCCTACGTCTATCGGCATACGACTTTTGCCTATCTTGAGCCTTCTTCAAATGTTCCCGAATCAAATAGATCTTGCTATTGGTCTCTAAAACCAAATCGGTACTCCCGATCTCTCTTTGACCCACTTCTCCCCAACAAACGGGAGTTCGACACCTACGCCCATAAAGCATTTCGTAAGGTGGCATCCCGATACTAGTATGATAACTATTATTGTACGAGAATTCCTCCAAAGGCAAATGCTCATCCCAACTACCACCGAAGTCAATGATGCACGCTCGTAGCATATCTTCCAAAGTTTGATTCGTACGTTCGGTTTGACCGTCCGTTTGAGGATGATACGCCGTGCTCAACTTCAATTGCGTACCCATATCTTCATGAAACTTTTCCCAAAACCGAGATGTAAAACGGGTATCTCGATCCGAAATAATAGATATAGGAACCCCATGTCGCGAGACCACTTCCTTGATAAACAACTTAGCCAAGGTCTTTGACGATATCGCTTCTTTAATGGGAAGAAACAAAGCGCTCTTTGTCAATCGGTCAACTATAACCCAAATCGAATCGAATTGGGTTCTCGCCGTTTTAGGTAACTTTGTAATGAAATCCATGGTAATGTGCTCCCATTTCCATTTTGGGATTTCTAACGGTTGCAACTTACCATACGGCTTTTGGTGTTCGGCTTTTACTTGTAAACACGTGACACATTGCTCAACATACTTCACAACATCACGTTTCATGCCCGGCCACCAATAATCTATCTTCAAGTCAAGATATATTTTCGTCGCGCCCGGATGAATGGAATATTTTGACTTATGTGCTTCATCAAGTAGCACCCGTCGGTAATCACCCATCTTAGGCACCCACACCCTTCCTAGAAAGGACAACAACCCACGCGGACCCATAGTAATAAACTCCGATTGGCCCACGATTCGCTCCGTACGCTTGTTGTGAACATAAGCCTCTATTTGAATCTCACCAAGCTTTTCAAGAAAATCGTTGGTAATAATCAAACGTAACGACCCCACTTTTATCGCCGGATGTTGACTCTTTCGACTCAACGCATCCGCGACCACATTCGCCTTACCCGGATGATAAAGTATTTCACAATCGTAGTCTTTCACCACATCCATCCACCTACGTTGGCGATAATTCAAATCTCGTTGATTAAAGAGATGTTTCAAACTCTTATGATCCGAATAAATCGTACACTTGACACCATACAAGTAATGGCGCCAAATTTTCAACGCATGCACTACCGCCGCCAACTCGAGATCATGAGTCGGATACCTCGTTTCATGTTCTTTAATTGTCGAGAGGCATAAGCGATGACCTTACCTCTTTGCATTAGAACACACCCGAGACTATTTAAGGAAGCATCACAATAAACCACCATGTCTTCAACACCTTCCGGTAACACTAACACCGGAGCTTGACACAACTTCTCTTTTAACAATTTAAAAGCAATTTCTTGCTCGTTCTCCCAACCAAACCTAGCATTCTTTCTTGTCAACTTCGTCAATGGAGAAGCAATCTTAGAAAAGTCTTGGATAAACCGACGATAATAACCGGCCAATCCGAGAAAACTTCGGATTTCCGTAGGCGTAGTCGGTCGTCCCCAACTCTTCACCGTTTCGATCTTCCCCGGATCTAATTGAATCCCGTTTTCGTTCACAATATGACCAAGGAATTGAACTTCCCTTAGCCAAAATTCACATTTGGAGAACTTTGCATACAACTTCTCCTTTCGTAGCATCTTCAATACTTCACGCAATTGATGTTCATGTTCGTTCATACTTTTCGAGTAGACTAGTATGTCGTCAATGAACACTATTACCGACTTATCCAACATAGGTTGGCACACTCGGTTCATAAGATCCATGAATGCCGCCGGTGCATTCGTAAGACCAAAGGGCATAACTACAAACTCATAATGCCCGTAACGCGTTCGAAAAGCCGTTTTCTCTATGTCTTCCTCACGGACCCGCATTTGGTGATAGCCGGACCGTAGGTCGATCTTAGAGAAATACGTTGCACCTAGAAGTTGATCAAATAAATCATCAATCCTAGGTAATGGATAACGATTCTTGATCGTCACTTTATTCAAGTCACGGTAATCAATGCACATACGCATACTACCATCCTTCTTCTTCACAAATAACACCGGTGCGCCCCATGGCGAAGCACTCGGTCGAATAAAACCCTTCTCGAGCAACTCTTGGGTTTGATTTAACAACTCTTGCATTTCCGTTGGTGCTAAACGATAAGGAGTTTTAGCAATGGGAGTAGCTCCAGGAACCAACTCAATACGAAACTCAACTTGTCTTTCCGCCGGAACACCTGGTAATTCGTCCGGAAAAACGTCTTCGAATTCACTAACAACCGGAATTTCACGAATAGGTGGTGGCTCATTGCGAGTATCGACAACATGAGCAAGGAAAGCCATGCCACCGGTAACAACAAAACGACGTGCCCGTGCAAAAGTGCATATCGGCACCGGTCTCCTTCGCTTATCACCATGAATAATTAACTCTCCCCCACTTAGGGTCTTCACACGAATAAACTTATCATGGCATGCAATATCGGCTCTATAACGATCGAGCCAATCCATACCAATGACAATATCAAAGTCGCCCAAGGTCATTGGAATAAGATCAATTTTAAAGGTTTCGGCACCAAAAACAACATCACAATTTTCGCACACATCAACCACTAACACCGTCTTGCCGTCCGCTATTTCGACTTCTATCGGACGACTTAACTTAGCTAATGGTCTATTAAGTTTAGCCACAAATTTAGGAGACACAAACGACAAATTTGCACCGCTATCGAACAGAATCCTTGCCGGATTAGAATTAACCATGTAAGTACCTGAGACAACTTCGTGCGATTGTTTAGCTTCATCATTGGTCATCAAATAGTTGCGACCCCTAGCCGTACCCGCCGCCTTCTCTAACCGTTTCACATTGTCGTTTCGCAAGTCGGGACACTCCGGCTTCTTATGCCCTTCTTTGCCGCAATTAAAACAAGTGACTTTGTTCCCGGAACGTGGTTTCGGACACTCACGAGCCATATGACCCGGTTGCCCACAATTGTAACACGTATAAGAAAACCCACCGGTGGTGCCCTTCTTTGCACTATTGACACTTTCGGCCCCCCTCTTGCTCTTGCTCTTCTTGCTTGAGGCGTTAGAGTAACTAAAACCTTCAAATTTTCTTTTGGAAAACATGAAATCACTCTTTCTTGGAACCTCCGGCTCAAAACCCCGAGCCAACTCGAACAATTCATCAAAAGACTTAGCCATACCTCGACTAATCTTCCCCTTGTACTCATCATTCAAAGTACGGTAGAAATCCTTCATGAGCTTATGATCATCACCAACATATTCCGGGCAAAAACGAGTCTTTGCCAAGAATGTAGACTTAAGAGTAACTAAGTCCATTGAGCCTTGTTGCAAATGGTGCAACTCGTCCCGGATTCTATCGAGATCGGAAGAAGTTCGGTATTCCTTGAAAAACTCCTTCTTAAACTCTTCCCACGTCAAGCCCATACATTGTTCCTCACCATACAAGTTGATTTTATCATCCCACCATAACTTAGCCTCTTCTCGTAACATGCTAGAGCCATACCTCGCCTTCTTCTCGGGAGGACATTCCGAGGTACGGAAAGCTCCCTTGATGTCTGAGATCCAACATGTACTTTTTAAAGGATCTCGTACCCCATTAAACATCAGGGGTTGAGCGTCCTTGAAATTCTTGTAGTGGAAGTCCCGCCTTCCTTCACCACGAGGATAAATGTTTCTAGCATCAAGGGCCTCTTCGATAGTGGCCTTCATTCGTTCATTTATCAAATCGGTCACTTGCCCATCGACCGAATCTTGGAAGACTTTTTGGACGTCCGTAAGAAAATCTGCTTTTAACTTTTTAAAGACGGCCTCAACCTTGGCCGAAAACTCGGCGTCCTCACTTGTACTTCCGTTATCATGATCGGGTCCGTTTCTCGTCTTCATTCTATAAAACGAAGTAGGTTAAGTGGCGAAACAAAAAGACATAACAC